>NW_011495021.1:3848865-3849750 GCF_000754665.1 Bison bison bison
GCAAAGTAATGTCTCTGCTTTTGAATATGCTATCTAGGTTGGTCATAACTTTCCTTCCAAATAGTAAGCATCTTTTAATTTCATGGCTGCAGTCACCATCTGCATAGTGCTAAAATGAACATTGCTTGCTGATTGCTAAGTCGTTTCAGTCATGTCTGAATCTTTGCCAAATTGGGACTGGTTCCAAATTGGGAAAGAATATGTCAAGGCTGTATATTGTAATCCTGCCTATTTAACTTATATGCAGAGTACACCATGCAAAATGCTGGGCTGGATAAAGCACAAGCTGGAGTCAAGATTGATGGAAAATACATCAATAACCTGATATGCAGATGACACCACCCTTATGGCAGAAAGTGAAGAAACTCAAGAGCTTATTGAAGAAAGTAAAAGAGGAGAGTGAAAAAGTTGGCTTAAAGTTCAATGTTCAAAAATCTACGATCATGGCATCCAGTCCCATCACTTTGTGGCAAATCAATGGGGAAACAATGAAAACAGTGACGGACTTTATTTTGAAAGACTACAAAATCAATGCAGATGGTGATGGTAGCCATGAAATTAAAAGACGCTTACTCCTTGGAAGAAAAGTTATGACCGACCTAGACAGCATATTAAAAAGCAGAGACTTTGCAAACAAAGGTTCATCTAGTAAAATCTATGGTTTTTCCAGTAGTCATGTATGGATGTGAGAGTTGGACCATAAAGAAAGCTGGGCACCAAAGAATTGATGCTTTTCAACTGTGGTGTTGGAGAAGACTCTTGAGAATCCCTTGGCTTGCAAGGAGATCAAACCAGTCAATCCTAAAGGAAATAAGTCCTGAATATTCATTGGAAGAACTGATGCTGAAGCTGAAATTCCAATACTTTGGCCATCTCATGTGAAGA
>NW_011495021.1:3849850-3850219 GCF_000754665.1 Bison bison bison
TCCTCCTGCCCCCAATCCCTCCGAGCATCAGAGTCTTTTCCAATGAGTCAACTCTTCGCATGAGGTGGCCAAAGTACTGGAGTTTCAGCTTTAGCATCATTCCTTCCAAAGAACACCCAGGGCTGATCTCCTTCAGAATGGACTGGTTGGATCTCCTTGCAGTCCAAGGGACTCTCAAGAGTCTTCTCCAATACCACAGTTCAAAAGCATCAATTCTTCGGCGCTCAGCTTTCTCCACAGTCCAACTCTCAGATCCATACATGACCACAGGAAAAACCATAGCCTTGACTAGACGGACCTTTGTTGGCAAAGTAATGTCTCTGCTTTTGAATATGCTATCTAGGTTGGTCATAACTTTCCTTCCAAATA
>NW_011495021.1:3850319-3855998 GCF_000754665.1 Bison bison bison
TATGGTTTTTCCAGTAGTCATGTATGGATGTGAGAGTTGGACCATAAAGAAAGCTGGGCACCAAAGAATTGATGCTTTTCAACTGTGGTGTTGGAGAAGACTCTTGAGAATCCCTTGGCTTGCAAGGAGATCAAACCAGTCAATCCTAAAGGAAATAAGTCCTGAATATTCATTGGAAGAACTGATGCTGAAGCTGAAATTCCAATACTTTGGCCATCTCATGTGAAGAACTGACTCCTTGGAAAAGACTCTGATGCTGGGAAAGATTGAAGGCAGGAGGAGAAGGGGACAATGGACGATGAGATTGTTGGATGGATCACCAATTCGATGCACCTGAGTTTGAGCAAGCTCCAGGAGTTGGTGATAGACATGGAAGCCTGGCATGCTGCAGTCCATGGGGTCACAAAGAGTCGGACACAACTGAGTGACTGAACTATACTGACTGGACTGTAGCCCACCAGGCTCCTCTGTCCATGGGATTCTCCAAGCAAGAATACTGGAGTGGATTGCCATGTCCTCTTCCAGGGGATCTTCTTGACCCAGGGATTAAACCAAAGTTTCTTATGTCTCTTGCATTGGCAGGTATGTTCTTTACCACTAGCGCCAACTGGGAAGCCCTAAAATGAACATGACTCATCTAATTTTTCGAATTATGGTTTCTCCAGGTATAATAAATCCCTTACCATACAAATGAGTTCTGTTCTGTGAGCAAATTTTAAGTCCAAAAAAGTTAGCCTAACTACCCAACTAACATGATTGACTTTGTAATATGTACTCTAATAGATTTGATACTTTTCACACAAGTAATGCATTTAAAAAAATACAGAAATAAAACAAGTCTTAATCTTACAGTATAGTACCTTGAAAAGTACAGTAGTACAATACAACAGCTGGCACACAGGTGTTGGCATTGAGTGACCAGGCAAGAAGAGTTACTGATTGGAGGAGGGAGACGGGGTGGGAGATGGTACAGCTGAAGGATCATCAGCAATAGGACACAGAGGGTAAGCTGCAATTTCACTCACTCCTGACATTGATGACACAGGTGTTGCTTCCTTGCTAGATTCAATTCCATCTACCCTCTTGAGAAAATGGTCCAGTCATGTCTTAGCAGTAGCTCTTTTCCTCTCATCATAGATGATATGCTCACACTGCGTTGCATTCTGAACAGCTGCTGCAGCCTCCGTGCACTGTTTTATGTTTGGGCCCTGTGCCTCAAAATCCAGTAGTACCTCCTCAAATAAAGAAAATCCCCTTGCTCTTTACTTCATCATGAATCTCTCCAGTTCTTTGGTTATTTCCCCTTGTCTCTTTTCATCCTTTCTCTGGACCCCCAATTCCATCAGGTCTTCATTATTAAATTCTTCATGTTGCATAGTAAGGAGTTCGATGAAGTCATCCTCTTGCAGTTTTAGCTCCAGCATCTTACTGAGGGTCACTAAGTTGCTGAAGACCTCTTTGGACTCCTCATCCACCTTCTCAAATCCATGAAAATCTTGAACAGACTGTGACCAAAGTTCTTCCAAACCCCATTCATGGTGATGGCCATAATATCAGGCAAAGCAATGGTTTTTTATGGCCTTGTAGATATTATAGTCCTTCCAAATTTGTCACAAGGTTGTTTCTGATTCATCACGCACTTCTACTGCCTGAAGAAAAGTGTGATATAAATAATACAGTCTTATGGACTCTGTGGGAGAGGGAGAGGGTGGGAAGATTTTGGAGAATGGCATTGAAACATGTAAAATAGCATGTATGAAATGAGATGCCAGTCTAGGTTTGATGCACGATACTGGATGCTTGGGGCTAGTGCACTGGGACGACCCAGAGGGATGGTATGGGGAGGGAGGAGGAAGGAGGGTTCAGGATGGGGAACACATGTATACCTGTGGTGGATTCATTTTTATATTTGGCAAAACTAATACAATTATGTAAAGTTTAAAAATAAAATAAAATTAAAAAAAATAAATAATATTTCTTGCAAGTCTCTAACTTCTTGGTTCATATGTTTGATGAACAATGTAGTATTTGGTGTCAGATGTGCTACTTTGATGTTGGGATGAAAATCATCCATCATTGAGGGGGTGGCCTGGAGCATTGTTGAGCAGCAAAGAATGTTCTTCTCTAAGCAATATTTCTCTACTTACAGGATAAACTGACAGAAAAATCAGTCCTGGAAAATGGTCTGTGTAACCCAGGTTTTGGGGTTACTTTTCCAAACAGCAGAAAGAGAGCCTTGGCTATGTTTTTAAGGGCTTTTGGGTTCTCTGAATGATAAATTAAAAGAGGTTTCAGCTTTATATTGCTGGAAGAATTGCCACCAAACAACAGAGTTAACCTATCCTTTGTTGCTTTATAGCCTGGCATCAACTTTTCCTCCTTATTGATGTAGCTTTGGTCTGGCATCCTCTTTGAGTACAATACAGTCCAGTCTCATTCACGTTAAAAACCTGCTGCTTGGGTAAATAAGCAAATTCATCAATACTTTCTCAAAGTGTTTCAAGAAATTCTGGGCAGCTACCATATCTGCACTCTCTGCCTTGCCACTTACTTTTATGTTGTGAAGAATGGCTCTAGCCTAGAACCAATGAAACTATCCATGGCTGACATTAAAAGATAAGCCCTCCGATTCTTCATGTTTCTTTTTCAAGTTTTCATAAAGGCTTTTAGCTTTCTCTTGAATCAACATTAACTTGATGCTCATCCTGCATCCTCATTCTGAGAGGTTTCTCCATCCATCTCTCTTCCACATTTCTTCAGTATTGTTGCTGACATCATCAGTATAGCAAGCTTAACATGTTTCATGATTAGGTCCTTGTTCTTTAGAATCATGCTGATGGTTAAACAATTCATGTTATAAGAATGACCAATGCCTACCATCTTTTTTACTTGCTCCACTATCTCAATTATTTTCATTTTTGTTTCCATTGTTACCTCTTGGTACTTCGTAAGGAGAATCAGCTACAGCACTGTTTCTTTTATGTTTGCTTTGGACATCCTGAGCTTGAGATAAAGATACTATACTCTATATAATACTGTAAAGTACCCAGAAGAATAACTTGTAAGGGATGCATGTACATGACAATGTACACCAGACACATGAACTAACTTACATGATTGGACATGTGAATGCACATTCACATCTTTAAAAGTTTGCAATTTGAATATTTGTATGTAGGGGACTTACTATGTATACCCAAGAGTAGGAATTCAAGGTCAAGTGGTAGGTCTACTTTAAGTTCTTTAAGGAATGTCTATACTGTTCTCCATAGTGGCTACATCAGGTAACAAACCCACAAATAATGTAGAAAATTTTCCTTTTCTCCACACCTTCTCCAGCATCTAGTATTTGTTGATATTTTGATGGTGTGATGTGATATCTCCATTGGAGTTTTGATTTGTCTTTCTCTAAAAATTGATGTATTGCTGCTATAAACCTCTCTTTGAACTGATTTTGCTACATTCCATAGGCTTTAGATTGTCATATTTTCACTTGTCTCTAGGTAATTTTTGAATTCCTTTTTGACTTCTTTTGAATTTCTCTTTGACTTTCTTTTTGATTCATTCGTTTAGAGTATAGCATTTAGCTCTATGTGTTTTTATATGTATTTTACAGGGTTTTGTTCTTATAGTTGACTTCTAGTCTCATAGTGTTGTGGTCAGAAAAGATGCTTCATAGCCTGACATGGGGCTCAGAACTCTCACTCCAATGGGAGAACATCTGTTATGTGGTTATTCTCCAGTTTGTGGGTCACACATCCTGGGCTGTTGGATTTGATTATATCAGGAGTGTGTCCCTGCTACATCTGGTTATGTCTTTGGATGTAGAAATTTTTTTTTTTTTTTTGGGTAGGTTCCAGTCTTTTTTAAAAGTCAATGGTTATTCAGCAGTTTGTTTGATTTTGGTATTCTTCTGAAAGGAGGTGAGCTTCTACTTCTACCACCTTGTCTCCCATCCAGATATTTACTTTAAATATTACTTTAAAACACTACATTTTTAATCTAATTTTTCATTTAATGTTTTAACATATTTTTTAATATGTTTACTTTTAGTATTAACAAGACACAATGTTATATACGTATATATATATGTAATTTAAAAATAACAACAAAGCTTAAAATTGCAGGTAGCTATTTGTTGTCTTTCCTAACACTGATCCAAAATCCCTCTTCCCAGGTATAAGCAGTCTTATATCCTCAACTATTATTGGTAGTAGTTAATTCTATTTATCTAGTAGCATCATTATATATTCCTTAATTACATATAAATTTTATATATTGTTCAACTTCCCATATTTTACATAAGGCTGTGATACTTGTATACCTCCCCTATACATGCATTCTCTTTCTCTCTCTGTTTACACTACTTCACTTTATTCCCAATTATGATAATATAAACAGTTTATGCAGATGAACCAGAAAGTAAACTCCGCCTTCATTTAAAACTCAATGTTAAAACTTTCATTGAGACAATTTAGGTCACATGCAGCTATCAGAAGCAGTGCAAAGAGACCTCATATAAACTTTGCCCAGTTTTTTCCAATGTTAATCTTTTGTAAAACTATAGTATCTTACCACAAACTATAAATTGACCTAGGTATAATCCACCTATCTTAATCAGATTTCCCCAATATATAATTCTTAGTGCATAGTTCTTGAGCCAGTCAGCTCACTTCTTGTTCACTCTGTATCCTATGATCAGATAAGTCAGTTAGTACTTGTTCATATGCTTTTTAACTTGATATGTTATAAAAGACATTGTTTGTGTGTTTGGTCTGATGAATTAATACCATTCTTAATCCTTTACAGCAATTAACATAGGATGTTACAAGGAGTAGAGAGAAATATGTACACTCAATTTTATGTAGCCAGAGGTTATTTCCTACTTTTGTAGAATCCACATTCCACATTGAGAATTATAAATCATCTTTTGTTATAAAATATAGACTTTTGAAAGGTTATTGCTGACCCATGAAAAGACTCTGGGATTCTTGGCCTCTGGAAGAGAAGAATTCAATCCGGGGCCAGAGATGAGGCTTGATCGCTCAGAGCTTTTGTGCAAAAGAATTTTATTAAAGCATAAAAAGGATACAGAAAGCTTCTGACAGAGACATCAGAAGGGGCCAGAAAGAGTACCCCCTTGCTAGTGTTAGCAATGGAGTTATATACCTTTTAATTAGTTATTACAATGAATCAAAAAAAATGTCTCAAGTTTGTGAAAATTTTACCAGACCTATTCCAACAATTTACATTTTAGGATAACAAGATTAGAATTTAACAGTAGAAAGATCCTCCAGACCCACTCCCATAATACACATTCTAAAATATCAGGATTAGTCAGAAGGTTTTCAGGAGGGAGAAACTCTCCTCCAGCCAGATACATTGTTGTTGTATAATCCCTAGTACAGAGTTTAAATTGAGTTGTGTAATTGACTGAGACTAAGGAATGCAGAGATATTACTTTGCCAACAAAGGTCCATCTAGTCAAGGCTATGGTTTTTCCAGTGGTCATGTATGGATGTGAGAGTTGGACTGTGAAGAAAGCTGAGTGCTGAAGAATCAATGCTTTTGAAATGTCATGCTGGAGAAGATTCTTGAGAGTCCCTTGGACTGCAAGGAGATCCAACCAGTCCATTCTAAAGGAGACCAGTCCTGGGTGTTCATTGGAAGGACTGATGC
>NW_011495021.1:3856098-3869759 GCF_000754665.1 Bison bison bison
GTGGTGTTAGTGAAGACTCTTGAGAGTCCCTTGGACTGCAAGGAGATCCAACCAGTCCATTCTAAAGGAGACCAGTCCTGGGTGTTCATTGGAAGGACTGATGCTGAGGCTGAAACTCCAATACTTTGGCCACCTCATGCGAAGTGTTGCCTCATTGGAAAAGAACCTGATGCTGGGAGGGATTGGGGACAGGAGGAGAAGAGGATGACAGAGGATGAGATGCCTGGATGGCATCACCAACTCGATGCACATGAGTTTGGGTGAACTCCAGGAGTTGGTGATGGACAGAGAGGCCTGGCATGGTACGGTTCATGGGGTTGCAGAGTCTGACACAACTGAGCGACTGAACTGAACTAAACTGAAGGAATGCAGAGGAAAAAATATTTGTCCTTTTCTCCTCCTTGAGAATTCCAGACCCCCAATTACCACTTTGAGAGCCCCAGACCCCTTTCTCCTCTGTGGGGACCCTGAACTTCTTATCAATCTGCCTAGGAATTGACTCTCTCACTTTCATACCCTATTTCACGTATCTTGATCTCAGTTACTGCATGATGCTGCTACCTGCTAGCTAACATTTAAGTTTCAATCTTAATATCAGAATTCCAGAGATATTTCCAGTAATTGAAGTTAGGTATATCTGGTTTGTTTTTTGTTTAATTTACTTATTTTTTTTTAAGTCATCTGAGAAAATGAGGAGCAACCAGTATGGTTTTCCACAATTGCTAGCAAGTCACAGTTTAGATAGACAGATTTAAGGAAAAGCATCTATTTGAAAAATGTGTGGACAAGGAAAAACTATAGAGACACTAAAAGGAGCAATGGTTTCCAGGGATTGGGACTGGATGGGAGAAATAAAAAGGCAGAACATAGATGATTTTTAGGTCAGTGAAAATTCTCTGTATTAAATTATAATGATGGATACATTTGTCCAAACCCATAGAATGTATAACACCAAGAATGAACCCTAGGTAAACCATGGATTTTGGACGATTATGATGCCAAAGCCTTTGACTGTGTGGATCACAATAAACTGTGGAAAATTCTTCAAGAGATGGGAATACCAGACAACCTGACCTGCCTCTTGAGAAACCTATGTGCAGGTCAGGAAGCAACAGTTAGAACTGGACATGGAACAACAGACTGGTTCCAAATAGGAAAAGGAGTACATCAAGGCTGTATATTGTCACCCTGCTTCTTTAACGTATATGCAGAGTACATCATGAGAAACACTGGGCTGGAAGAAGCACAGCTGGAATCAAGATTGCCGGGAGAAATATCAATAACCTCAGATATGCAGATGACACCACCCTTATGGCAGAAAGTGAAGAGGAACTCAAAAGCCTCTTGATGAAAGTGAAAGAGGAGAGTTGAAAAAGTTGGCTTAAAGCTCAACATTTAGAAAATGAAGATCATGGCATCTGGTCCCATCACTTCATAGGAAATAGTTGGGGAAACAGTGGAAACAGTGTCAGACTTTATTTTTTTTCGACTCCAAAATCACTGCAGATGGTGACTGCAGCCATGAAATTAAAAGACACTTACTCCTTGGAAGGAAAGTTATGACCAACCTAGACAGCATATTCAAAAGCGGAGACATTACTTTGCCAACAAAGGTCTGTCTAGTCAAGGCTATGGTTTTTCCATTGGTCATGTATGGATGTGAGAGTTGGACTGTGAAGAGGGCTGAGTGCCGAAGAATTGATGCTTTTGAACTGTGGTGTTAGTGAAGACTCTTGAGAGTCCCTTGGACTGCAAGGAGATCCAACCAGTCCATCCTAAAGGAGATCAGTCCTAGGTGTTCTTTGGAAGGACTGATGCTGAGGCTGAAACTCCAGTACTTTGGCCACCTCCTGCAAAGAGTTGACTCATTGGAAAAGAGCCTGATGCTGGGAGGGATTGGGGGCAGGAGGAGAAGGGGACTATAGAGGATGAGAAAGGCTGGATCGCATCACTGACTCGATGGACGTGAGTCTGAGTGAAGTCCAGGAGTTGGTGATGGACAGGGAGGCCTGGCGTGCTGCAATTCATGGGGTCGAAAAGAGTCAGACAGGACTGAGCAACTGAACTGAACTGAACTGATGATGTATCAATGTTTACTTCATCAGTTGTAACAAACGTATGTCCCTGGGGACCACTGATAGTGAGAGAGACTGGGCATGTGGAGGGGGTAAGTTGTAAAAGGAAAGTTTCTCTAACTTCCTCTTAATTTTACTGTGAACATAAAACTACTCTAAAATATACTTTTTAAAATTAAATGTATGGATAATGAACCAAAAAAGCAAATTAATGTATGTCTTTAATTTTCTTCTGGTTTAAACCTCTAAAAATGAAAGAAATGATATGGAATTAAAGATTACATCTGTAACAGTATTAGAAATCAAGAAGAGATGATAGCAGAAGACCAGACATTTGGAAATTTCCTGAAATATGAAAAACTGTTACATTGAGGAGTCGAGGAAGCCAAAGACCAAACCTAGCCCAGAAGAGAACTTTCATTGAGTTAGAGCACAGGGAGCCAATTATGGGAGTTCTGAAAGCCTGAAGTTAATGATCAAAAGGAGATTGACAGGTCAACCTCTCCCTTTGCTGTACTGAGCAGCCAAATCATACGAAATCCTCACTGGCTTAGAGAACACCAAAAGTGATAAAATCCTGCCTCCTCTGAACTTTAGGAGACAAATTGCCAAGAACACCTGCTTGACAACGCATCCCATTTCTCTGCTGTGGTAGAGACACTCCATGATAGGAATTGCTTTCCAGAAACAAGCCGACCAAATACAATTCAGAACAACCAACACACCAATGCAAAGATTTGGAATCTTGAATGTTTAAGTAACTTTTATGAACCTTTTAGAAAACTAAAAGGAAGAAGAAAAGTTAAACATAAGCAAAAGTCTAGAAAAAGTTTTCCAAAAAGAGAAAGCCAGAATGACCATAAATACATGATGTTTAGCATTATTAGTTATCAGAGAAATATTTTATAAAGTGAAAAAAGCAAAACAAAACAAAACCTATCATTTGTAAGGTGAAGAAAATTTAAAAAGTGAACAGTCCTAAGAATGGGTTTGCAGAAAAAAGACATTTTGTATACAAATGGTGAGAAAGTAAATTGTTACAATCACTCTTGAGAGCTTGCAAAATAGTAAACCAGTAGATACAGGTACTGTACCATTCAGCAATTCCATTAAAGACATGCCTTAGAGGAACTCTTATACCTGTGAGCATGAATACAAGCACCAGGATATCCTCAATAGGGTTGTTTTTCAATAGCAAACCTATGGAGAAAAAATGTTTAGTTATTAATTACATGTAGTAATGCTCAACATACAAATACTGAGACATAGTAATGGGTTGAAAAAGCAAGTTACACTTGGCTCTGTGGAATAACTTAAAAAAACACAAAAATATACAATATTATCAATGCTCAAGTATATGAAAAAGTGTAAACCCTTCAGCAAGAATAATGGTTATCTCTAGGAAAAGAAGGACAATGGTATCAGAATAGGATAAAAATAGTATTTCAATCATTTTTACAACTTTTATTTAAAACTCTTTTTCTGAAAAAAGATGTGACAAATACTCACATTTATTAAATATGCATGGTGGCTATATAGGTGTTTAAAATTGTTTTCTGTTCTCTATGTTTGATGTATTTGCTAGTAAAATTACATTAGAAATTTAAAAGGTATCTACACAGAATCCTTCACAAGGACATTTATAAGCAGCTTTATGAATATTTCCCAGAACTTGGAAGTGACCAAGATGTCCTTCAGTAGGTGAATACCCAGACAATGGAAATTTTTTGATGTTAAACAAAAAATGTGCTACTATAGCATGGAAAGATAGGAAAGTTAAATGCTTATCACAGTGTGAAAGATGCCAATCTAGAAAATCTATGTACTATATGACATTCTAGAAAAGACAGAATTATAAAGACAGTAGAAAGATCAGTGGTTATAAGAGGTTGGCTTGGGGACAGAAGGAAGAATAAGCTGAGTACAGAAAATTTTTAGGACAGTGAAAATACTGTATATTATAATTATGGATATAGATCACTATATATTGTCCAAGCTCATACGATGTACAACATTGAGAGAGAAACTTTGCTGATACTGTTCAGTCATTAAGTCATGTCTGACTCTTTGTGACCCAATGAGCATGCCAGGCTTCCCTGTCCTTCCCTATCTCCCAGAGTTTGCTCAAACTTACGTCCATTGAGTCAGTGATGCCACCCAACCATGTCATCCTCTGTCACCCTCTTCTCCTCTTGCCCTCAAACTTTCCCAGTGTCAGGGTCTTTTCTAATCATTCGGCTCTTTCCGTCAGGTGTCCACAGCGTTGGAGTTAGCATCAGTCCTTCTAATGAATATTCAGGGTTGGTTTCCTTTAGGATTGATTGGTTTGATCTCCTTGCTGTCCTAGAGATTGCAAGAGTCTTCTCCAGCACCATAGTTTGAAAGCATTAATTCTTTGGTGCTAAGCCTTCTTTATGGCCCAACTCTCACATCCATACCTGACTACTGGAAAAACCATAGCTTTGACTATATAGACCTTTGTTGGCAAACGATACATACCACTATATACTTGTCTGAACGCATAGAATGTACAACATTGAGAGTGAACATTAAGGTAAACAATAGATTTCCAAAGTGATCATGTATGTCAGTGTTACTTCATCAGTTGCAGCAAATGCACAACTCTGGTGGGAAATGTTAATAATGGGGGAGGCTATGTATGCATGGCAGTAGGGAGCCACATATACATAGCTTCCCCCACAACCTTTTTTTTTTTTTTTTTTTGCTGTGAATCTAAAACTGATCTAAAAAAATTAAACCTTTTTAAAAACACCCCCATCACATTAAAAATACTGCATCATTAAATTCAAAACTTTCAAAACTGCTCTTAAAAAAGAGCAAAGAATAAAGTAATAAATGAGGACACTGGGAGCAACCTGCCAAATCATGTTGGATGTAGCCAAAGAGATGTTCAGAAGAAAATATATTGCCTTAAAAGCACTCTGTAAAATGAGAAATTGTATTTGTAATTGAAATAAACATTTATCTCTAAAAGTTAGAGTTAGGCATGAAAATAGAAATCCAAACTTAATACAAAGGAAACAGCCTAGCATTATGGTTAAGATTGGCTTCCAGAGTCAGGTTACCTTGATTTTGAGTTCAGGCTCTGCCACCCACCAGCTGTAAAACATTGGGAAATGTATTTAACTAGCTTTCCCTCAGTTTCTCCATCTTTTTAAATGGAATTATAATAGTATCTTCTTCATAAAACTAATAACAATTTAATGTGTTTATATCATGATAGCACTTAAAACATTGGCTCATAGAGTCAGAGAACTTAGTAGAGAAGATAATAGAAGTTAACTAAGTGAAATAAAAATGCACACTGAGTTGGATGAATAAATAAAACCAAATGCTGAAATTGGATAAGATAATAAATGTTTGGCAAGTTCAATTGAAAATAAAAAATAAAAAAAAGATATCAAAGAAAGATAAACAAAATTAGGAACAAGGAGGCTGATACAGCATTTTAATATTGAAGGAATAAGACAAGGAATCGATGTAGATATATGTGTAGCTCACTGAACATTTGGCGGATTCTCTTATCGTTTTTTGAAACAAAACAAAGGCAGAACTAATTAGAGTAGTATCAAGCAGTACACTGTTTGTCTTTTAAAACTTTGTGATGATTGTGTTAAATACATTTAAATTATTTCTATGAAACTCAAGGAAAATTAATATCAGCAGAAAAAATATAACAGAAAGATATTTTATTTAATATAATTTTAAGGGTCTTATTTCCTCATCACTGAACAAGACACCTAACTTGTTCAGGGCTGTGATCCCAGTTGAATATGTAATGTAGCAAGTTTCTTTTTACCAAAGTTATGGCCTTGAACACAAATGGAACAAAGATAGGATCTCTCCCAAAATGAATAATTGTTTCTATTCAGATGATGAAGCATAGAAGTGGTATAGTTTTGATGCATATGAGAGTCAGTTTCAGTGTATGCACTGAGCAGGAAAATTGGGTTTTAGAGGTAATCCCATCTGAAAAAATAATAAAATCAATTCCTATGGTACATTCCATATGACCCAGCAGAGAAAGAGCCATTTGCTAATGGTCACATGCAATGAGCATAAGTAGTATTTGGGATATTGACTTTCAGAATTCATTTATTATAAATACACACTAATTTGAAATGTTATTAGACTACTAAAATGAAGACCATTGGTTTATGGCTAATAATAGAAAATTATGAGAGTAGGCATGAAATTACACAAGGGAAAACAAAGCACTAAAACAAGAGGATCAAGAACAGAAACTTGGAATCAACCAGGTTTAAACAGAAGATATAGGAGACCAAGTGAAATTATGAGTCCTGGCAAAGAGGGAGGGAAGATGGCATTTTGAAAGATAGGTAGGGTGAAGAGTTGCATATAATTGGATAACTGCTATGTTGCAGACACTGAGATAAGAAACAGAAAATCAAGATGGGAATTACCAGTAATGTTAGAGGTCACAGAAAAGTATAATAGAAGGAGAAATGAAAGGGCTCATTTTGTTTTAGAATTTAAGAAGTGGTGGTGATTTGTAATGAGAACAATGCCATCCACCAACACTTATGCTACAAGTTGTTTTATACACTGCCATCTTGCCCTGCAGAGACTCATTCTTACTGGGAGATTGGGTCTATAAATAGAAATGAGTTCGGTGATAAGTAAATTTAATAATAGGCTTCCCAGGTGGTGTAGTAGTAAAGAATCTGAGACACAGGATACGGAAGTTCAATCCCTGAGTCAGGAAGATCCTCTAGAGTAGGAAATGGTAACTGATTCAGTATTCTTGCCTGGGAATTCCATGGACAAAGCCTGGTGGGCCACAGGCTATCACACAGTCAGACATGACTGAGCAACTGAGCAAAACACGTTTAATAATACAGACTAGGAACTGTGGAACCTTGGACACAGAAAATCAGAAGCCTATTTCTCACAGTTCAGAAAGATTTATAAAATGTGTTTGATTCATCTTACTATGTTCCTCATCCATAATGATAACCATTTATGTCCATTTTGGTCACATAAGTATATTTGATGTTTGTTCTTTCATTTCCACCCTGAATCTGTCATCACTTCTTACCACATTACTGTAGTGGCTTCTAAACCGGCATGTCTGCTTCCGTTTTACCTCATTGTCATCTAATGTCCAAGAACTTCCAGAATGATCTTTCCATAAACCTGAGTGTAAAATACCCTTAATTAAAACTATAGACTTCAGATTAATTACCACCATACAAAAAAGCCTTCAATTACCTGGTCTTAGTCTATGAAATCATGGAAATCTGAGCGATTCTCTGTCATCATAACCCCTGTTGTACTCTTTTGTCTTTCCTGTCTTCTTTAGTTAGATGTTATTTTCTAGCTCCTCATTTTAAAGCAATGCCTGTGATATATTACCATGAATTATTTTATTCCTCACTCTGTAAATCCCTCTCATTTATTTTGTAACTGGAAGTTTGTACTTAATAGTTTTTGATGGGTTGAATATATAAGTACATAAAAACTTGTGGGAATGTTTACTTTTGTTCACCTGTCCATATACTACTTAAATAAAATTATAAAATGAGCGAACACTGAAAAAGTTAAATGACTTATAAACTTCCTATTGTACATCATTTTTCATAGCCTCTATCCCTTGGACTGAAAGGAGATCCAATCAGTCCATCCTAAAGGATATCAGTCCTGAGTGTTCATTGAAAGGACTGATGTTGAAGCTGAAACTCCAATACTTTGGCCACCTGATGCAAACAGCTGACTCATTTGAAAAGACCCTGATTCTGGGAAAGACTGAAGGCAGGAGGAGAAGGGGATGACAGAGGGTGAGATGGTTGGATGGAATCATTGACTGAATGGATGTGAATTTGGGTAAACTCTGGGATTTGGTGATGGACAGGGAAGCCTGCCGTGCTGGGGTCCATGGGGTCACAAAGAGTCGGACACAACTGAGTGACTGAACTGAACTGAACTGATCCCTCCATATGATTTTCAATAGCTATACACATTACTTATTCTTAATATTTATAGCAGAAAAATAAATGGAAGGCAATATCCCTTTTAATCCATATTCCTTCTGGAACGTGGGCTTTAGACACACACATTCTTTTCCAGATTTTAGTCAGCAGATTAATTTAGCTGAAGCTTCCCAGAGGACTCTGGCATGCAAGTTTGTCCCTGGAGAGAATTTTAGAAACACAATAGCAACTCCAAGTAAAAAGAACATACTCTCTCAGATTTTTCTATTGACAATACCAAAACTTCCAAATAATTAAGGAACAGAAAAACTTTGAATCACTTATCCTAGAATGTACAGGCCCTGCTCTCTCTCCATTAGTGA
This sequence comes from Bison bison bison, assembly GCF_000754665.1. Taxonomy (NCBI): domain Eukaryota; kingdom Metazoa; phylum Chordata; class Mammalia; order Artiodactyla; family Bovidae; genus Bison; species Bison bison. The sequence continues at coordinate 3,864,508 of NW_011495021.1, forward strand.
CTGAGCCATGAGTTATAAAGAAATAAAACTGCAATACATATATAAGTACAATAAATTAAATATAATTTTGAAGCAGATAATGTATATACTATGTAAAAAATATGTGATAGTTCATCAAAAAAAAAAAAATTAAAATTTCCACATATCTAACAATCTTAACCTCGCTGGTAGCTCAAATGGTAAAGAGTCCATCTGCAATGCAGGAGACACTGGTTCAATCACTGGATTGGGAAATTCCCCTGGATAAAGAATTGGCTACCCACTCCAGTATTCTTGCCTGGAGAATTTCATGGAAAGAGGAGCCTGGCAGGCTATAGTTTCTGGGATTGCAGAGTCAGACATGACTGAGTGACTAACAACAATGACTTCTAGGTATATATCCAAAATAATTGAAAGCAGGATCTAGAAGAGATGGGGTCGCAAAGAGTCGGACACGACTGAGTGACTGATCTGATCTGATCTGATTCATAGTAGATTTATTTACAATAGCCAGAGGGTAGAAGCAAGCCAAATGTCCATGATCAGGTAAAGAGGGAAAAAAAAAATGTTGTATACACATAAATGGAATATTATTCACCCTTTAAAAAGGAAGGCAATTGCATCACATTCTGCAATGTGGGTGAACATTGAGGACATTATGCTAAGTTATATAAACCAATCAGAAATAGATAAATGCTGCATGATTTGACTTATATAAGGTATCTTAAATAGTGAAATTCATGGGAATAGAAAGTAAAATATTGGTTCCCAGTGGCTTAAGGTAAGGAGAAGTTGGGGAGATGTTATTTAATTGGTATAGAGTTCAGTTTTGCAAGATGTGAAAATTCTGGAGACTGGTTACACAAAAATGTGAATATACTTATTACTGAATTGCACACTTAAAAAATGATTAAGAAGGTAAATTTTATGTTACCTACTTTTTACTATTGGAGAAGGCAATGGCAGCCCACTCCAGTACTCTTGCCTGGAAAATCCCATGGGCGGAGGAGCCTGGTAGGCTGCAGTCCATGGCGTCGCTAAGAGTCAGACACGACTGAGCAACTTCACTTTCACTTTTCACTTTCATGCATTGGAGAAGGAAAATGGCAACCCACTCCACTGTTCTTGCCTGGAGAATCCCAGGGACAGGGGAGCCTGGTGGGCTGCCATCTAGGGGGTCTCACAGATGGGCTTCTCAGATGGTGCAGTGGCAAAAATACAAGCCTGCTAATGTGGGACCCGTGGATTTGATCCCTGGGTTTGAAAGATCCTCCTTGGTAGGAAATGGCAACCCTCTTCAGTGGAAAAAACCCTCTTGCCTGGAAAATTCCGTGGACAGAGGAGCCTGGTGGCTACAGTCCATGGGGTCACAGAGAGTTGGATGTGACTGAGCACACACTGACTTTTTACAATTAACAATTTAAAAATATTATATATATGTGAATGATCAGTGCATTCTTTTGGTAAAAATGTATTAGCATTTGCCCTGCTTCATTCTGTACTCCAAGGCCAAATTTGCCTGTTACTCCAGGTGTTTCTTGACTCCTATTTTTGCATTCTAGTCCCCAATAATGAAAAGGACATCTTTTTTGGGTGTTAGTTCTAGAAGGTCTTGTAGGTCTTCATAGAACTGTTCAACTTCAGCTTCTTCAGCATTACTGGTCGGGGCATAGACTTGGATTACCGTGATATTGAATGGTTTGCCTTGGAATCGAACAGAGATGATCCTGTCATTTTTGAGATGCATCCAAGAACTTCATTTCAGACTCTTTTGCTGACCATGATGGCTACTACATTTCTTCAAAGGGATTCTTGCCCGCAGTAGATACAATGGCCATTTGAGTTAAATTCACCCGTTTTAGTCCATTTTAGTTCACCAATTCCTAACATGTCAATGTTCAATCTTGCCATCTCCTGTTTGACCACTTCCAATTTGCCTTGATTCATGGACCTAACATTCCAGTTTCCTATGTAATATTGCTCTTTACAGCATCAGATTTTGCTTCTATTACCAGTCACATCCAAAACTGGGTAGTTTTTTTTTTTTTTTTTTTTCTTTGGCTCCATCTCTTCATTCTTTTTGGAGTTATTTCTGCACTGATTTCCAGTAGCATACGGGGCACCCACCAACCCAGGGAGTTCATCTTTCAGTGTCCTATCTTTTTTACCTTTTCATACTGTTCATGGGGTTCTCAAGGCAAGAATACTGAAGTGGTTTGCCATTCCATTCTCCAGTGGACCACATTTTGTCAGAATTCTCCACCATATCCAGTCAGTCTTGGGTGGCCCTACACGACATGGTTTATAGTTTCATTGAGTTAGACAAGGCTGTGGTCCGTGTGATCAGATTGGTCAGTTTTCTGTGACTGCGGTTTTCAGTCTGTCTGCTCTCTGATGGAGAAGGATAAGAGGTTTATGGAACCTTCCTGAAGGGAGAGACTGACTGAAGGGGAAATTGATTCTTGTTCTGATGGGCAGGGCCATGCTCAGTAAACCTTTAATCCAATTTTCTGTTGATGGGTGGAGGTGTGTTCCCTGCCTGCTGTTTACCTGGTGCCAAACTATGGTGGAGGTTATGAAGATAATGGCGACCTCCTTTGAAATATCCCATGAATGCACTGCTATACTCACTGCCCCAACCCTGCAGCAGGCCACCACTGACCCACGCCTCCACTGGAATCTCCTAGACACTCCAGGGCAAGTCTGGGTCAGTCTCTTGTGGGGTTACTGTTCCTTTCTCCTGGGTCCTGGTGCACACAGGCTCTGTTTGTGCCCTCGAAGAGTCTATTTCCCAGTCCTGTGTAAGTTCTGGCAGCTCTATTATGGGGTTAATGGCGACCTCCTCCAAGAGGGCTTATTTGATACCAAGTCTGCTGCACCCAGAGTCCCTGTCCCTATGGCAGTCCACTGCTGACCCATACCTCCACAGGAGACACTCAAACACAGTTCTGTCTCAGTCTCTGTGAGGTCCCTGGGTCCTGGTTCACACAAGGTTTGTTTGAGCCCTCTGAGCATCTCTGGAGGAAATGGGGTTTGATTATAAATGTGAATTCACCTCTCCTACCATCTTGCTGGGCTTATCCTTTGGCCTTGGATGTGGGTTAATTCCTCACAACTGCTCCAGGGCATACCATCTTGCTGGGTTTTCTCTGACCTTGGACCTGGGGTATCTCCTCAGGACTGCTCCAGAGAAGCACAGTCACCACTCCTGACCTTTGCTGAGGGGTTTATCATAGGGGGTCATAGCAAACACCTTCTTCCAACAACACAAGGGAACACCTACACATGGACATCACCAGGTGGTCAATACCAAAATCAGATTGATTATAACCTTTACATCCAAAGATGGAGAAGCTCTACACTGCTCTATACAGCTTCTATGCAGAAGCTTTATAGAGTCAGCAAAAACAAGACTGGGAGCTGACTGTGGCTCAGATCATGAACTCCTTATTGGCAAATTCAGACTTATATTGAAGAAAGTAGGGAAACCCACTAGAACATTCAGGGATGATCTAAATCAAATCCCCTACAATCATACAGTGAAAGTGAGAAATAGATTCAGGGATTAGACCTGATAGAGTTAAACTGTGGATGGAAGTTTGTGACATTGTACAGGAGACAGGGATCAAGACCATTCCCAAGAAAAAGAAAAGCAAAAGCAAAATGGCTGTATGAGGAGGCCTTACAAATAGCTGTGAAAAGAAGAGAGCAAAAAGCAAAGGAGAAAAGGAAAGATACACCCATTTGAATGTAGATTTCCAAAGAATAGCAAGGAGAGATAAGAAAGTCTTCCTCAGCGATCAATGCAAAGAAATAGAGAGAAAAAAAAATAGAGTGGGAAAGACTAGAGATCTCCTCAAGAAAATTAGAGATACCAAGGGAACACTTCATGCAAAGATGGGTTCAAAAGGGACAGAAATGGTATGGACATAACAGAAGCAGAAGATATTAAGAAGAGGTGGCAAGAATACTCAGAAGAACTGTACAAAAAAGATTTTCATGATCTAGATAATTACAATGGTGTGATCACTCACCTAGAGCCAGACACCCTGGAATCTGAAGTCAAGAGGGCCTTAAGAAGCATCACTATGAACAAAGCTAGTGGAGGTGATGAAATTCCAGGTGAGCTATTACAAATCCTAAAAGATGAAGCTGTGAAAGTGCTGCAATCAATATGTCAGCAAATTTGGAAAACTCAGAAATGGCCATAGGACTGGAAAAGAACAGTTTTCATTCCAATCTCTAAGAAAGGCAATGCCAAAGAATGCTCAAACTAATGCACAATTGCACTCATCTCACACACTAGTAAAATAATGCACAAAATTCTCCAAGCCAAGCTTCAACAGTGTGTGAACCGTGAACTTACAGATGTTGAAGCTGGTTTTCGAAAAGGCAGAGGAACCAGAAATCAAATTGCCAACATCCATTGGATCATCAAAAAAGCAAGAGAGTTCCAGAAAAACATCTATTTCTGCATAATTTGACTATGCTAAAACCTTTGACTGTGTGGATCACAACAAACTGTGGAAAATTCTTTAAGAGATGGGAATACCAGATCACCTGACCTGCTTCTTGAGAAACCTATATGCAGGTCAGGAAGCAACAGTTAGAACTGGACATGGAACAACAGACTGGTTCCAAATAGGAAAAGGAGTACGTCAAGGTTGTATATTGTCACCCTGCTTATTTAACTTATATGCAGAGTACATCATGAGAAAAGCTGGGCTGGAATAACCACAAGTTGGAATCAAGATTTCCGGGAGAAATATCAATAACTTCATATATGCAGATGACACCACCCTTATGGTAGATGTTGAACAAGAGCTAAAGAGCCTCTTGATGAAAGTGAAAGTGGAGAGTGAAAAAGTTGGCTTAAAGCTCAACATTCAGAACACTAAGATCAAGGCATCTGGTCCCATTAGTTCAGTTCCATTCAGTCAATCAGTCGTGTCCGACTCTTTGCAACCCCATGAATCGCAGCACGCCAGGCCTCCCTGTCCATCACCAACTCCCGGAGTTCACTGAGACTCACATCCATGGAGTCAATGATGCCATCCAGCCATCTCATCCTCCTTCGTCCCCTTCTCCTCCTGCCCCCAATCTCTCCCAGCATCAGAGTCTTTTCCAATGAGTCAACTCTTCGCATGAGGTGGCCAAAGTACTGGAGTTTCAGCTTTAGCATCATTCCTTCCAAAGAAATCCCAGGGCTGATCTCCTTCAGAATGGACTGGTTGGATCTCCTTGCAGTCCAAGGGACTCTCAAGAGTCTTCTC
>NW_011495021.1:3869859-3882229 GCF_000754665.1 Bison bison bison
ACAGTTCAAAAGCATCAATTCTTCGGCCCTCAACCTTCTTCACAGTCCAACTCTCACATCCATACATGACCACAGGAAAAACCATAGCCTTGACTACATGGACCTTTGTTGGCAAAGTAATGTCTCTGCTTTTCAGTATGCTATCTAGTTTGGTCATAACTTTCCTTCCAAGGAGTAAGCGTCTTTTAATTTCATGGCTGCAGTCACCATCTGCAGTGATTTTGGAGCCCCAAAAGATAAAGTCTGACACTGTTTCCCCATCTATTTCCCATGAGGTCATGGGACCAGATGCCATGATCTTCGTTTCTGAATGTTGAGCTTGAAGCCAATTTTTTCACTGTCCACTTTCACTTTCATCAAGAGGCTTTTTAGTTCCTCTTCACTTTCTGCCATAAGGGTGGTGTCATCTGCATATCTGAGGTTATTGATATTTCTCCTGGCAAGCTTGATTCCAGCTTGTGGTTATTCCAGCCCAGCGTTTCTCATGATGTACTCTGCATATAAGTTAAATAAGCAGGGTGACAATATACAGCCTTAACGTACTCCTTTTCCTATTTGGAACCAGTCTGTTGTTCCATGTCCAGTTCTAACTGTTGCTTCCTGACCTGCATATAGGTTTCTCAAGAAGCAGGTCAGGTGGTCTGGTATTCCCATCTCTTGAAGAATTTTCCACAGTTTGTTGTGATCCACACAGTCAAAGGCTTTGGCATAGTCAATAAAGCAGAAACAGATGTTTTTCTGGAACTCTCTTACTTTTTCCATGATCCAGTGGATGTTGGCAATTTGATCTCTGGTTCCTCTGCCTTTTCTAAAACCAGCTTCAACATGTGGAAGTTCACGGTTCACATATTGCTGAAGCCTGGCTTGGAGAATTTTGAGCATTACTTTACTAGCGTGTGAGATAAGTGCAATTGTGTGGTAGTTTGAGCATTCTGGTTCCATTACTTCATGGAAAATAGATGGGGAGACAGTAGAAACAACAACAGACTTTATTTTAGGGAGCTCCAAAATCACTGTAGATGGTGATTCTAACCATTAAATTAAGACACTTGCTCTTTGGAAGGAAAGTCATGACCAACCTAGACAGCATATTAAAAAGCAGAGACATTACTTTGCCAACAAAGGCCCATCTAGTCAAGGCTGTGTTTTTTCCAGTAGTCATGTGTGGATGTGAGAGGTGGACTATAAATAAAGTTGAGCACTAAATAACTGATGCTTCTGAACTGTGTTATTGGAGAAGACTCTTGAGAGCCCCTTGGACTGCAAGGAAATCCAACCAGTCCAACCTAAAGGAAATCAGTCCTCATTTTCTTTGGAAGGACTGATGTTGAACCTGAAACTCCAATACTTTGGGCATCTGATGCAAAAAGCTGACTCATTGGAAAGACCCTGATGCTAGGAACTATGAAGGCAGGAGGAGGAGAAGGGGATGAATGAACATGACATGGTTGGATGGCATCACCGACTCAATGGCATGAGTTTGTATAAACTCTGGGAGTTGGTCATGGACAGGGGGGCCTGGCATGTTGTAGTCCATGGGGTCACATCGAGTCGGACATGACTGAATGACTAATCTGAACTGATATATATGTAAATATATCAAATATTCAAATATTTCCATAAATTATAAACTTTTACACTTGAATAGGACTTCAAGTATCATTTAATTCAATATGTGTCACATGACAAAATTAACACAGAGAAAAGAATGTATTTTGGAGAATAACACCTAGCTCTTTAGTGGAAAAATAAAATCCTTTGTGTCTCATTAAAATTGAAGTTCCTTCTTTTAGTTTTTTTTTTTTATATTTATACCAAACAAGCATATGTAGCTTTCTATTTTAAATAGTGTTTTCCTCTCATATTAAGTATATTTTATTTAATTCTTTGTTTCTCAAGTAAAAATATTTGTAAAATGTCTCTACTCATTTTTCTATTCTTTCTGTGTAATGTGAAGAGTGGTTATCTTGCCATAGCAATTTTGCAGAAGTCATTGCTTTTTTGGGCATATGTTTGTTCTAAGTTAATTATTTCTATTCCTTTGGCATAATTCATAAGAAAACGAGCTTCATCATGTCAGGTGTTTACTTAGTGAAGCTCATTTCCCTCACTCCTCCCTTTCTGCAGCAGAGATAATTTAACACTAAGAATTTTAAATTTGCCCTGCAGGGAAAAGAAAAAGGAAAAAATCTCCTTCTTATGAAAGAAGCCAGGACTATGAATTACAAAATAAGTATCCTATAGAACTTGCTTGGGTTTGGATTTACAACAGCTGCTGCCATTAATAATAACAAGTCCTTGCATGCACTCTCAGTTGCTCAGTTGTGTATGACTCTTTGAGACCCCATGGACTATAGACCACCACGCTCTCCATCCATGGAATTCTCTAAGCAAGAATACTGGAATGGGTTGCCAATTCCTTCTCCATGGGATCTTCCTGATCCAGGGGTCAAACCTGCAGCTCCTGCATTGCTAGGTGGAGTCTTTAACACTGAGCCACCTGGGAAGGTGGCTTTACCCAAGGCTAACAAGTCCTTTACCCAAGGCTAACAGGAGATTAAATAAAATAAACCCCTAGGATTTTATAATGTATTTCTAAGACTTAGTAAATTTAACTTTAGGATTACAAACAACTATAATTCGTATTACACAATCTTTTAGACTACTCACTTGATATCCTCTTCTACTTAATTAGTTGCTCACATCATAAACAGGAAGCACTGTAGACTCCAGGAAGTAGGGAATGTATGGATAAGTTAATGGAAAAGTTTAAAAGATTGTATTTCATTTTCTTCTTCCCAAATTTCAAAGACCTTTTAAAATACATTTCTCTTAATTTATAGGATTAAGGCATTTTCCCTCAACAGGAATTTTCCCTTTGTGCCTTTTTCCTTCATTTTCTCATATCAGAATAAGAAAAGAATGTGTAGAAATATGAAGCCAGGTATGTAGAAGATGCTTTTATATCTGAGAAAACTGCACATATTACTAAATATCCAGAGATAGAATTAATGCCAGACTCAGGTGGAGACAGTGCTTTTGCATTTGGACTACTTTGAAGGAACCAAAGGGAGTAGGAATCTTTGTTAGTATTAAACATCATCTTTAACAAGTTAGTACTTATTAAAAGCAGCATAGCCCTATGGAGACACTTCCCATATTGCAAGCAGATTCTTTAACGTCTGAACCACCAGGGAAGCACCTAAAATTTTGTAATTGAATATAATTGAAATTTAGTTTTGATTTTATGTAAAAATATTTATAGAATTATGGTTGAACATTTTAATAAGAAATGTGATATCTATTTTAATGTAAAGGAGAAATTCCACAAAAGTTATTATTTTTTAAAATAGATTCAGGCAGGAGTTGGAAAGGTAGGGATAATAGAGTGTGAATCTACATAATAATTATTTTAGAACTTCATGCTGCCCTCAATTGTGACATGATTAAACATATTAATTAACACATATTTAAGTATGTATAGTAGGGTTATTCCCCAAGTTTAGGATTTGTCAAAGGTTAGCAAGTAGACCATCACTTTATATTTAAAAAACTAAAATGGTTTATAGATGTGGCCTCTGTTGTCAAAGGAAATTTAAGCTTCAATTACAGAGTATTTATTGTTCTTGTTTAGTGGCTAAATTGTGTCTGACCTTTTGCAACCCCATTGACTATAGCTCACCAGGCTCCTCTGTCCATGGGATTTCCTAGGCAAGAATGCTGGAGTGGGTTGCCATTCCCTTCTCCAGGGGTCTTCCCAACCCAGGGATTAAACTCACATCTCTGAGTCTTCTGCATTGGCAAGTGGATTCTTTACCACTGAGCAAACTGGGAAGCCAAGTATAGAATATACTAAATATATAAATATACATAGGTGTAATTATTCTCAACATTAACCCTGATAAGTAGGATAAATCACTCATACACAGAACATTTCAAAGAAATGAACATGTTAAATACTTAGGAAGGCAATAGGTTCAAAAGAGCATAATATATTACAGTTATTCAAAAAGCATGCTCTCTAAACCAACAGGTTTGGTGATGACTCCATTGAACATTCATTGAAATCATCTGAAAATTATGAAATTATTAAAAACAAAAATTGAAAGTCTAGACTTTGGGGAAAAACAAGGTGTATTCTAAATTTCTGTACCTATGTCTTATTAAGGTCCATCTAGTCAAGGCTATGGTTTTTCCAGTAGTCATGTATGGATGTGAGAGTTGGACTGTGAAGAAAGCTGAGCACCAAAGAATTGATGCTTTTGAACTGCAGTGTTGGAGAAGAGTCTTGAGAGTCCCTTGGACTGCAAGGAAATCCAACAAGTCCATTCTAAAGGAGATCAGTCCTGGGTGTTCATTGGGAGGACTGATGCTGAAGCTGAAACTCCAATACTTTGGCCACCTCATGCGAAGAATTGACTCATTGGAAAAGACTCTGATGTTGGGAGGGATTGGTGGCAGGAGGAGAAGGGGATGACAGAGGATTAGATGGCTGGATGGCATCACCGACTCGATGGACATGAGTTTGGGTGAACTCCGGGAGTTGGTGATGGACAGGGAGGCCTGGCGTGCTGCGATTCATGGGGTCGCAAAGAGTCGGTCACGACTGAGTGACTGAACTGAACTGAACTGAACTGATGTCTTATTAAAATGGGTAATGATGGTCTTATTTCAGCATCACTTGGAGTGATTCAGTTTGCTTCTGTTTATTACAAAAACTTTTTCAGGTACTTTATTTTAAATGTGAGAAAGGACTTAATTTCTGGTGTATGGCTTTGAACTTATTCTTTTAGGGACCTACTCAATCCTCTTCACGGAAGTCTTGGTTTGACCCTAGCCACTAGTCCCAAGGTCAGGAGGAGTAGCAGTAGGAACAAAAGCAATAACAGGTAGGCACTGGACTTAGACCTTCCTGGACACATTTGGAGTTAGTCTCTGATGCAGAGACTCATCTCTTCTGCTCCACTGGCTTTTGTTCTCTGAGTCCTTTGAATCACACTACACTCAGTTCTACTTGACTCACCTTTCGGGAGTGTTCATTCTAATGTTTATGCTCTTCCTATTCAATTCCTTCTTCTTCCCCATCCTGGGAAAGCTACATATTGTGTGTGTGTGTGTGTGTGTGTGTGTGTGTGTGTGTGTGTGTGTGTACATGTGTGTAAATATTAAAAAAAAAAAAAAAAAAACCTAAAGGAAAGAACTGCCATCTTAGTGAGATATGAAGAGTTTTACACCAATTCATGAAATCTCATTTTGTTGAAAGGGTAAAGGAAACCACTCTGGGGGTTAGAGGATTGAGAATAAAATACTAAGGACTAAAGTTTTAAAAGATAGTTGGAGAAACAGAAACCCTGGACAAAATTGAGATAGAATAATATAAACTCCTTCTATCTCTAGATTGAGATTCCATCTCAAGATTACAAGAGAATGGTGTATGAACTCATTGTAATTATTTTGTAATACATAAGTGATTTTTTTAAAGGCATTTGAAAAATGGTTACAAAATCCAAGGTCGTGGTTAATTATTCAAAGGGTTAGTGAATCTGAAGTAAGCTGAACACTAACTGCCATTTTAAGAATACTTCCTCAAGCTGAATGGAAAATAGGAACTAATACCAAATGATGATTCTTTGAAGAAAACCAATTACAAATAAACACTAAAATAAACTTAGACATAAGCTTATTAAACTCTAACAAGCTTAAAAAATGTGCTTGCAATTTGATAAATAATTGACTTCTCATCTTATTTCTTCAGGTGATAACAACACTTTGGTATTTTTTTTCCTTTTTATTTTATAAGTATTTTGACTCATAATGACATCTGTGAATATAAGAGCTAATGAAAAGAAGGGGTATATTAATTCCCCTACTTACATCTAGTTTAACTGAAAACAAATAGCAGTCAAAAGAAGAAAATTAAATAAAAACGACTGTAAGATGAGAGCATGAAGATGGTTGAAAGGGAAAAAGGGGAAGAAGCATCAATAGTTGCAGAAATATTCAAGTTGTGTTCATATTAACCTATAAAGCTGCACTTTTGAGAGCACTATTTATACAATAGTGCTATGTGTAAACAATACCAATTCTTTAACCTGAGCTCTTGTTGAACACAGTTTTGGACACAACTTTTACAAAATAAAACTTAATTTTTTAAAAGTTTCATGTCTCTTTTTACAAATACTCTCTAAAATGCATACTCTGCTAAGAAATGTGAACAGTTGGGGATTCCACGCTCTCCATTCCCCTCTTTACATAAGTGTATTTTCCCAAGGCAGTATTCATATCAGCTACTATTACAATGCATTTTATAAAATAAGACTCACTTGATGTAGTTTTTCTCATTTGCTCATAAAGCATTGAATGTTTACCATGTTCTGGTACTAAGAATGCAGAGATAAAAGAACAAGATCTAAAGGCATGTGAGACCATGACTATATGAATTACAATCTGGTGGTTGGTTGCAAACTCATAAAATCATAGGGTCAGTATGGACCTCTGATTTACCTTCCTCTGAAAAAGATTATGAGTATTATTATTTCAAATTAAAATTTCAATCCTTGTAAGGGATCAAATGACTGTGGCTCAGATGACAAACTCCTTGTTGCAAAATTAGACTTAAGTTGAAGAAAGTAGGGAAAACCACTAGACCATTCAGCTATGACCTAAATCAAATGCCCTGTGATTATACAGTGGAAGTGACAAATAGATTCAAGGGATTAGATCTCATAGACTTTGCAAAGAATTTTGGACAGAAGTTCATGACATTGTATAGGAGGCAGTGATCTAGACCAGCCCCAAGAAAAAGAAATGCAAAAAGGCAAAATGGTTCTCTGAAGAGGCCTTACAAATAGCTGAAAAAAGAAGAGAAGCTAAAGGCAAAGGAGAAAAGCAAAGATATATGCATTTGAATACAGATTTCCAAAGAATAGCAAGGAGAGATAAGAAAGACTTCCTCAGTGATCAATGAAAAGAAATAGAAGGAAAAAAATAGAATGGGAAAGACTAGAGATCTCTTCAAGAAAATTAGAGATACCAAGGGAACATTTCATGCAAAGATGGGCTCAATAAAGGACAGAAATGATGTGGACCTAACTGAAACATAAGATATTAAGAAGAGGTGGCAAGAATACACAGAAGAACTGTACAAAAATCTTCATGACCCAGATAATCATGATGGTGTGATCACTCACCTAGAGCCAGACATCCTGGAATGTTAAGTCAAGTGGGCTTTAGGAAGCATCACTGTGAACAAAGATGGAATTCCAGTTGAACTATTTCAAGTCCTAAAAGATGAAGCTGTGAAAGTGCTGCACTCAAAATGCCAGCAAATTTGGAAAACTCAGCAGTGGCCACAGGACTGGAAAGGGTCTGGTTTCATTACAATCACTAAGAAAGACAATGGCAAAGAATGCTCAAAGTACTGTATAATTGCACTCACATGCTAGCAAAGTAATGCTCAAAATTCTCCAAGCCAGGTTTCAACAATATGTGAACCGTGAACTTCCAGATGTTGAAGCTGGTTTTGGAAAAGGCAGAGGAACCAGAGATCAAATTGCCAACATCCATTGGATCATCTAAAAAGCTACAGAGTTCCAGTAAAACATCTATTTCTGCTTTATTTACTGTGCCAAAGCCTATGACTGTGTGAATCACCACAAACTGCAGAAAATTCTTCAAGACATGGGAATGCCAGACCACCTGACCTGCCTCTTGAGAAACCTGTCTGCAGGTTAGGAAGCAACAGTTAAAACTGGACATGGAACAACATACTGGTTCCAAATCGGGAAAGGAGTATATCAAGGCTATATATTGTCATCCTGCTTATTTAACTTATATGCAGAGTACATCATTGGGAAATGCTGGGCTGGATGATGCACAAGCTGGAATCAAGATTGCCAGGAGAAGCATCAATAACCTCAGACACGCAGATGATACAACCCTTATGGCAGAAAGTGAAGAGGAACTAAAGAGTTTCTTGATGAAAGTGAAAGAGGAGAGTGAAAATGTTGACTTAAACCTCAACATTCAGAAAACTAAGATCATGGCATCCGGTCCCATCACCTCATGACAAATAGATAGGAAAACAATGGAAACAGTGAGAGATTTTATTTTTGGAGGCTCCACACTGCAGATGGTGACTGTAGCCATGAAATTAAAAGATGTTTCTTCCTTGGAAGAAAAGCTATGACCTACCAAGACATTGTATTAAAAAGCAGAGACATTACTTTTTCATCAAAGGCCCATCTAGTTTAAGCTATGGTTTTTCCAGTAGTTGTTTATGGATGTTAAAGTTGGACTGGAAAGAAAGCTGAGCACCGAAGAATTGATGCTCTTGAACTGTGGTGTTGGAGCAGACCATTGCGGGTCCTTTGGACTGGAAGGAGATCCAATCCATCAATCCTAAAAGAAATCAGTCCTGAATATTCATTGAAAGGACTGATGCTGAAGCTGAAACTACAATCCTTTGGCCACCTGATGTGAAAAACTGACTCATTGGAAGAGATGCTGATGCTAGCAAAGATTGAAGTTGGGAGGAGAAGGGGATGACAGAGGGTGAGATGGTTGGAAGATATCATCGATTCAATGGGCATGAGTTTTATAAGCTCTGGGAGTTGGTTATGTACAGGGTTATGTACAGGTTATGTACTTTGACAGTATTGATAAGCTTCTCCAATACAAGTTTTCATTCTTAATACAGTGTCAAAATCCATTTTACTCTAGTAGAATGTTGGTGATGCCACTTTTTACAGCCAGACTATGTCTCCATATTGACTATCATGTATCCAGTCTTGATACATGCGGCTGGCTGTCCATGGTGTCACAAAGAGTCGGACACCACTGAGCAACTGAACTTAACTGAACTGAATTTTGATTGGGTAAGGTACTGAAAAACAAATGTAAAACAATGTGGTCTATTGATTTTTCAGTATCCTAGTAGAAAAGCCATGGAGCTGTGCTGAAACTACTGATAACTGATTCTAAAAGCATTGTGTAGATTGTGACTAGGATCCTTAGGAATCTCTTTAGAGAGAGAGAGAGAAACAGAGAGAGAGAGAGAGAGAGAGAAATAGAAAGCACCCAACATTAAGCTAGCAAAATAATAAATTCTAAAAACATAAAAAAAAAAAAAAATAAAAACATCACTTATTCGTGACCATGCACAGCAGCATAGCTGTAGCTGGAAAAGAAGTTGATACTACCACTTCAGAAAATCATTGAGAATTACTAAGTAAAATAAAGGCTTCTCTGATGGCTCAGACAGTAAAGAATCTGCTTGCAGTGCAAGAGACCAATGTTTGATCCTTGGGTTGGTAAGATCCCCTGGAAAAGGTAATGGCAACCCACTTCATTATTTTGAGTTTCATGGATAGAGGAGCCTGGAGGACTATAGTCATGAGGGTTGCAAAGAGTTGGATACTACTGAGCACCTAGAACTAAGTGAAATAGAAATTGAACATGCCCATATTTCATCAATTCTATTAATGTCAATATTTATTCTATAGAAATCCTTGTGCAACACTAAAACCCCCAAATACCCAAATGTCCACTGATAGAGTAAATGTACTATATCTTTTTTATGCTTATACTACATGGGATATCCTACAGCAGTGAAAATCAAGGTGAGGTTCATGTATCAATTTGGAGGAGCAGTAATTTAATAATTATTAATCTAAAAGCAAAGTGTGAAAAATACCAAATGATTCTCTCCATTCATGTTAAAAAATTGAAAAGTGAATAACGTATATGTGAAAATATAACAACATTTTAAATAAAGGAAAGGAATGAGCAATAAAAGAAATTATATTGGTTACTTTTGGAGAGGATGGAGGAAGGGGGTGAAAATGGAGACTAGCACATGGTAAACATGGTAAATTGATAAAATGGTATTTACAATGTTCATTTTCTCACGTGGACTGTTGAATAGAAATATGTTAACTTTCTTAAATCATCCATATATGTATATGCTCTTTTATATGTTCAATATATTTCATAATAAATATTCTACAAAGAATAAATATATAGATGCTGAACAACTAAAAGAGAGTCTGATCAGTTTCAGACTTGATGGAAGGATGTGTTTCGAATTCTGTCCTCAAGAAAGTTGACATTATTTCTCCAGTACGGGCTCTGCAAAGAAAATTACAACTTAAAATCCTTTCATAGTGGGCATATCTTGCCTTTGATAGTATTGATAAGCTTCTCCAATACAAGTTTTCATTCTTAATACAGTGTCAAAATCCATTTTACTCTAGTAGAATGTTGGTGATGCCACTTTTTACAGCCAGACTATGTCTCCATATTGACTATCATGTATCCAGTCTTGAAAACTCCCAGTGAAATCTGACAGATTAAAAACATTAACAAAAACAAAGTAATAGCTAAATTGAACATAGCTATAACTTTTGAATATTTGTGACAGAAATAGGCATGCTAAAAATATGATGTTTTATAAAAACTCCTTAGAAAAGTACATTGCTTTTGGCAATTGATCAAGCAATTATCTTGCAAAATAAAATTTTATAGTGACATTTGAAAGGGGTTCTCCAAATAGAACTTCTCCTTTTACAAGTGACTAATTGTAGTTTGGATGGACAGTTTGGCATTTAAAATTGAAGGTTAAGTTAGTTTATAAAACCAATTACACCAACAGTTATTTTTTTTTAATGTACAATTTTACTCTAGAAAGTGATTTAGAGGATATAGAGAGCTTAGAAACAACAAAATCACATAAAAACTCTGATAAAGCAAGATTCCTATGGGCGCAGGAATCCTGTGGGCCTCCTTTGTCTGTCATACAAAGCTACTGCTAAAAATGCAAGGACACAATGAGATGTTTTTTCTCTTTTTTTCCATTTTGATGATATATTTAAATATATAGTGATTTCTTAATTTTTGTCACAATTTTTGAACTTAACTATATTGATGCATGGAGAAGGCAATGGCACCCCACTCCAGTATTCTTGCCTGGAAAATCCCATGGATGCAGGAGCCTGGTAGGCTGCAGTCCATGAGGTCGCTAGAGTCAGACACGACTGAGCGACTTCACTTTCACTTTTCACTTTCATGCATTGGAGAAGGAAATGGCAACCCACTCCAGTGTTCTTGCCTGGAGAATTCCAGGGGCGGGGGAGCCTGGTGGGCTGCTGTCTATGGGGTCGCACAAAGTCGGACACGACTGAAGTGACTTAGTAGCAGCAGCATATTGATGCAAAATAAGTTACTGCATTGACAAATTATATATAACTTTTTATTGACCTGGTAGCCGAACTTCAATACTTAAATTGAAGATAGTGGACAATTTTGAGAATTTTTACTTATTGGAGTATAATTGCTTTATAATGTTGTCTTAGTTTCTGCTCTACAACAGTGTGAATTAGTTATATGTATATATATATTAATATATACCCTCCCTCTTGAGCCTTTCTTCCACCACCACCATCCCTAATATTGTTCCCTCCATTCTGATAGGTACTTAATAAAGACCTGTTAGATTATTTTACCATCTGAGCCACTGAGGAAGGCCTGATAAGATTACTTTAAATGGAAAAAAATAAGATCATTTACACACTTACCCATGGTATGGCTATTTTACATAAATTTACTCTAAGCAGAACATCAATATAAACATAAAATTTTTAAAAATCATAATTTACTTAGTTCATGTAAGTGAAGAGTTGGAGGAGAGACGTTTAGAAAATGGAAACCCATATTATTTTTGCATGAACTTAAACACCTAATTCCCTTAAGATTTACTTGTTAAGAACTTTCTGTGTTAGGTACAAGAAAATTACAGAGACAGATAGTACAAAGTCTTTGGCCTTATGTGTTTTCTATTTAGAAAGAGAGCAAAACGAGAATAAGGAAATATATGTTCATGTATATAAAACATGTACCATGAACCATATCTACATCTCCACACTTTAAATCATGGCAGAATTAAATTTTTTCTCTTGGGCTTCCATTCACTCAGGCATTGCAGAGATGATTCCATCTGTTTCTGAGTACCTAATCCTCTGGCTCAACCACCTGGTAAACAGCTCTCCATCCAAAGTCCTCCAGAGGAGACTCCATTTACTTCCTAGACAGTCTTACATGCTCTGCATGTTACCACTACACTTGCATATTTTTCCTTTACTACAGTTTTTTCCTACTCCTTATGATGATTGCAGACACGGATTGAGTATATGCATATTTTATATTTTCTAGCAATTACTGGAGGAGAAGGCAATGTCACCCCACTCCAGTACTCTTGCCTGGAAAATCCCATGGATGGAGGAGCCTGGTAGGCTGCAGTCCATAGGGTCGCTAGGAGTCAGACACGACTGAGCGACTTCACTTTCACTTTTCACTTTCATGCATTGGAGAGGGA
>NW_011495021.1:3882520-3888600 GCF_000754665.1 Bison bison bison
GGACACCAGGGTTCGATCCCTGGGTCAGGAAGATCCCCTGGAGAAGGAAATGGCAACCCACTCCAGTATTCTTGCTTCGGAAATCCCATGGACAGAGGAGGCTGGTAGGCTACAGTCCATGGGGTCACAAGGAGTTGGATATGACTGAGTGACTTTACTTTTTTTTATGAAAACATGCAAAATCCTTGGATTCAAAGAACACTGGTCTGATCTTGGACAATGTTTTAATCTCGAACAACATTTTAATTTAAGTGTTCTTTTCCTAAAGGGTAAGAATGAACAGATTTTTGCCCTACTTACAATAGAATTATTGCGATAAATGATAAATATGGTGCAGTCACTGGGCAAATGAATAGTACAAATAAGTATTTGTATTATATAATAAGAGTAGTAATAAATTATGAAAATAGAAATTTAATATAGTATGGATATATCAATCAAAGAAATGGTCTGGTATCTCAGATTTCTTAAATTTGGAAAATATAAATTGAATGCATGATGACAGGGAAGAATGGATGCATTTTTAACTACCTAAGAGTAAAATGGAATTTTCCTAAGCACCAAATTTGGAATTACAATGGATATTTTACAAATTTTATTGTGAAATTTTTGCTTTGCAAAAATATTAGTAAAACAGTTCTAGCTGTCTAAAATATTAAAACCGGAATAACCCCTCCAGATAGATAGCACCCATCAGTAGTCAAAAATGTAGATCTCTTACATTAACTATAATACTCATTTGTTAAAAGGCAGTTCAGTTCAGTTCAGTCGCTCTGTCGTTTCTGACTTTGCGACTCCATGGACTGCAGCACAACAGGCCTCCCTGTCCATCGCCAGCTCCCGGAGTTTATCAAACTCATGTCTATTGAGTCCGTGATGACAAAATAGCACATTGCTTCAATAGTACTAGTCTTACCAAGGAACAACCAGGCCTCCTTAAGTATTTATTTAAAAAAACTTAGTATTTATACATTATACACAAACTTTTAATGAACATCTTCACTGCAACCAATTTGAAATAACTTTAAGACCACATATTAAGTGAATAAAGATATAAATGAATCAGGAACATAATGGAATAGCCACATATTGTAAATAATTATGACATTACAATTTAGCTAGCCATCATAAAAATCTTTTATTTACTTTTAGTCTTTAGAATATGGTACTTTACAAATATTTTTATTTTAAAGTCAGAAAACATAAATTGACTAAAATAAAATGTGATTTTGATGATAATACATAAATCAAACATGAATGGTAATATTTGTCATGGGAACATCTTTTAGCATGCTGTCTAGCTGACAAGAGTAAGTATAACTTGTTATCAAAAAATTATTTTAGCATTTTTGCATTTTTCTTTTGTGACCAACTGAAAATATTAGTTATGCTTACTTTCAGCAGTGTTTTGGAGGTGAAATAAAGTGCTGTTTAAGCATCAAATTATCATTAAAAATTCTATGTACCAATGTATCATTCACTGCTGCTGCTAACTCGCTTCAGTCGTGTCCGACTCTGTGCAACCCCAGAGACGGCAGCCCACCAGGCTCCCGTGTCCCTGGGATTCTCCAGGC
This sequence comes from Bison bison bison, assembly GCF_000754665.1. Taxonomy (NCBI): domain Eukaryota; kingdom Metazoa; phylum Chordata; class Mammalia; order Artiodactyla; family Bovidae; genus Bison; species Bison bison. The sequence goes on from NW_011495021.1 coordinate 3,884,095, forward strand.
AAGAACACTGGAGTGGGTTGCCATTTCCTTCTCCAATGCATGAAAGTGAAAAGTGAAAGTGAAGTCATTCAGTTGTGTCCGACTCCTAGCAACCCCATGGACCGCAGCCCACCAGGCTCCTCTGTCCATGGGATTTGCCAGACACAAATTATACCAACTAAATTGTTGATGCACTATGGTATCTCTCTGGTGCCTAATACACATATTCAGAAGGCTTGGGCTCGAGTTTCTGCTGAACCTATATTAATTGTGATTTTGGGTAAAAACTTTGTTTCTGAAATAGAAATTTCTCATCTAAAATGGAGGTAAAATGCATCTCTTAAAATATTATATTAAAACAGATAATGTAGTATGCACATGCACACACATTAGCAAGACAAAATTAACTTAGAATGTGTCTTAGTGACTTATTGATGATTTTGTTAAGAATATTCCAAACTTTTGTGCTTGTTTCTCATTGATGCTTTTAAGACAGTGATACTGTACTTCTTAAAAGTTACCCTGAACTTTTCCAGGAATCATCTGGAAAAAATGAATGGAATTGCTTTAGAAGTTAGTTTTGACTGCTTTCCCTGGTTATGCATTATCAACTTTTATTTATATATATTCATATTCAACATCTCCCCACTATGCTTTGTTCAGTTAATCATTAATTAGGATATGCTGTGTACGAGGAAATATCCTACCTCTTAGAGAACATTGAGAGAGTGAAAGGCAAAAAAGCACAGTGCCTAACCTCCTAGAAATCATAGAACAGTGAGGGAGACAACTGTTAATTAAGGAACAAATTAAATGTTGAGTTGCAACTGTAATCAGTATATGGCTGTAACTATTAAATAAAATCTTATTTCTAATATGTCTGACCTGGTTAGGAAGGTCAGAGAATTCCAGAGGATAGAATATTTGAGATGAGATTTAAATGAGGTGTAGCAATCACATAGGTGAAAAGGACTGGATGTTAAAGAGAAGAGTGTTCCAAAAAGTAAGAACAGCACCTGCAGGCTTCTTGAGCCAGGGAAAGCTGTGTGTTTGATGAACTGAAAGATCATTGTGGCAGGTGTGTGATGAGACTACTACAAAAGGAGAATTTTTGCTCTATTTCAAATAGTCCTTTATACTATCCCAACTCAGTACCTCTAGGTTCTAGGCCACTAAATTCTGCCAGTCATTCACTTTGTGTCATTGCTTGGCTTCATTTCCTTGGAACAATGGTTTAGTAATGTTTGATTTATGCCACATTCCAGTTACAGCACAATATTAGACCTTCTATCTTGGGTGCCTTCTCTAACTTTTTGGATCAAGAAGGGAAACAAATCTCTTCTTTCCATCACCTCAACACAAGTCAGTGCATGTACTCCATGTAGGATTTCCTTAGCCTTATATCACGCTAGTACCAGTACATTTTTTAACCAGACAACACTCGTTTCTTAAAATGCAATAAATTATATCTGCCCATCTCTTTAAAGAACGTATAGCAAACATGGCTGACTTGTCTTTTGTAAAAAAAGAATGAGCACTTTTCTTACATCAAATGATCAAAGAGCATCCCTTGTCTTTATATAGGCATGGTCTACACACCTACCTGAAAAGCTCCTATGTCCTACACAGTTCTATTTTTGGTAAATTTGATTAGATCCTTGGAACCCACTAGTGTCTCAGTGGGGGTCAGTAGCTGTCTGTTATACATGGAAGTGATGTTTTCTTTCTCACTATAGGAATAGAGTGAGAGAGGATAGTTTTACACTTGTATACTTGCATATTAGCTTTACTTGCTGGAAGAGTATGACAATCTTTCTAAGAGTTCTAGTAGGTTTGGCAGATTCGCTAATTGGAAAACGGCCAACTGCATCACCCTTGATAATTTTCCACTGAAGTCCATTCTCTGTTTTCCTAGTTATGACTTGGCATGCTTTTAAGTTTATACCTTATTTAACTTCAAACCAGACCAGGAATGGCATTCCAAATTAGATCTATACCTGGAACAGAGTTTTCTTTAGACAAAATTATAAAGTACAAAAAGTGCTTCTTCAGTGACCATATAATTCAATATCTGCAGAATTAAGATTTTTGATGGTATTCTTTCTTTCTCTAAAGCCCTAGCACAGATTTTATTCCTTATTTAAACTCTTTTCATATGATGATTTTTTGAATTCCATCATTTTTTCTATATTTACTGACTGAATATCTTCTGTAAGGAAAAGCTTTCTCTTGATTAATTTATTTCAGAATGATCTCATTGATTCTTATTTTAGTCAATTAGTTATAAATCTTCACTAGTATTACTTATTTTGATGCTCAAATTTTCCCAGGCTTGAGCAGTGGAGTCCCTTTATGTGACTTCTGTGTTCATTGACCTGCCCTTATCAATCTCTAAAGGCTACCTTGTTTTCTTTCACTACAAAAATATTCTAGGTATGTCTTCTACTTTTTCTGCCCTTTGTCTAAAATCAGTTGGTTCTCATAATAATTGACTTGGGCAATAATCACTAATGTACGTTAAAACTAGTGGTGAAAATTTGAAGAATAATGAGATAATTACTTAGTCCAATGCTTTGTGACCCATGGACTGTAGCCCACTAGGCTCCTCTGTCCATGGAATTTTCCAGGCAAGAAGGTAGCCATTCCTTTCTCCAAGAGGTCTTCCCCACAAAGGTCTTGGACCCAGGTCTCTTGCATTACAGGCAGATGTTTTACCATCTGAGCCACCAGGGAACCCCTCAGTTAAATATTTACTTAGTCTCAAAGTTCCTCCCACAGCATCCAACAGCAAGATGCTTTTAATTACAATGAGACAAACAGTCATTTAACAATGAAGAAAACTAGCAAACACCATCTTAATCAAGTAATCAAAGCTGGACCATCACCAGTAAATGATAAAACAAAATCATATTCCTTATGATATGCTGAACAAAGAAAGATCCAGCACTGGGAATGTGGTACTTTTCAAAATATATGTAAAAATAATCTAAACATCAAATAAATCATACCTAAATATACTCTACAAAATAACTGACCTACTTTTGACAAGTCAATCTCATGACACACAAAGAGAAACTTGTAGATTAAAGAGACTGAAAACTCCTAACAAATGAATTCTCTGGGATTTTCTTTTCTGTAAAATTATTTTTGAAACAATTATTAAACTGTCAAATCTCATTAAATACTGAAGATTATATATTTCTTTAATGTTAATTTTGATTATAATAACTGGTCTGAATTAATGTGAAGGTGTCTTGGTTTTAGAAAGTAAAGAATGAAATATTTAGGAATAAATAGGCAGCTTGTCTGCAACTTCCTTTCAAATGATTCAGAAAAAAAATCTATTATGAGAGTAAATATGATAAAACTATGTCAAATATGATAAAATATTTGGTAAATCTCAATAAAGAGATACCAAAATTATTTGTACTACTCTTGTAATATCTTGTATGTCTGAAACTGAATATTGTGCTACAATAATCAAAGAAAAATACAAAGAAATTAATAGCATTTTCAAAAAGTGTGATTTCTACTTGAAATGACATGCACTGTGTTACTGGGCATCTCAGAAATTCTATTTTTTTTTCTTTTCTTTAAATAAGTAACAATCCTCAAAGGTAGCTAATCATTAATCTAATATTTTTAAAAATTCTATTGATCATAGTAACTCATTTAAATTTTATGTGGCTTTAATTGGAACAATATTGGAATTTCAGGGAGATCTTAAAAAAGAGAATTTTTAAGAATTTTTTCGCTAATTTATAAAATAAAATAATTGAACTAGGTAACACATTTAAAAAATGAAAGAAACAGAGAGGAAAACACTGCTGTAACTGATTCCAGCATCTTACTGACGTTAGCAGAAAGAAGGAACTCAGAAGGACTTAGTCTATTAATTATTCACAGCCCAAGGTTGCAAAGCTTTAAAAAGGAACTTAAGATCAACTTAAATCAGGTCATATTTCTCACTAGGCTATCTCTCTCCACTAATGATGGAGTGTATGATTTTTTTCTATTTACCTTCTGTCTTCTACATTTGTTGGGACCTAATGGGCCCTGAAGATACATCTGGCAAAAAAAAAAAACTGTTGAACTTTAACAAATGGTTTAGCACATTTTTAATATATAAAAATGATTAATTCATATTTTTTGTTGTTTATAGTTTTGAATATTTCTATAAGCATTTCCTGTCATGAAAATTGTGGGTCACCCACTCTTGTATTACATGTGCATATGCATGCTCAGTCTCTGTCATGTCTGACTCTTTGTAAAGATTTAGATTGTAGTCCACCAGGCTTCTCTGTCTATTGGATTTTTCAGGGAAGATTACAGGAGTAAGTTGCCATTTCCTTCTCCAGGGCATCTGCCCAACACAGGGTTCAAACTGGCATTCCCTGAGTCTCCTGCATTGCAGGCAGTTTCTTTACCATCTGGGAAACCCCTTAGTATTTTATACTTTGATATAAATTGGAAGATTTTTCCACCTGACATTTAGTATATCAAAATATATGAGGGTTTTTTTTTTTT
>NW_011495021.1:3888700-3889839 GCF_000754665.1 Bison bison bison
TAATTTTATTTTATTTTTAAACTTTACATAATTGTATTAGTTTTGCCAAATATCAAAATGAATCCGCCACAGGTATACATGTGTTCCCCATCCCGAACCCTCCTCCCTCCTCCCTCCCCATACCATCCCTCTGGGCCGTCCCAGTACACCAGCCCCAAGCATCCAGCGTCATGCATCGAACCTGGACTGGCAACTCGTTTCCTACATGATATTTTACATGTTTCATTGCCATTCTCCCAAATCTTCCCACCCTCTCCCTCTCTTGTATTACATGTGTATATGCATGCTCAGTCTCTGTCATGTCTGACTCTTTGTAAAGATTTAGATTGTAGTCCACCAGGCTTCTCTGTCTATTGGATTTTTCAGGGAAGATTACAGGAGTAAGTTGCCATTTCCTTCTCCAGGGCATCTGCCCAACACAGGGTTCAAACTGGCATTCCCTGAGTCTCCTGCATTGCAGGCAGTTTCTTTACCATCTGGGAAACCCCTTAGTATTTTATACTTTGATATAAATTGGAAGATTTTTCCACCTGACATTTAGTATATCAAAATATATGAGGGTTTTTTTTTTTTAATTCTTAGAAATCTTATGGAATTAAGAAAAAGAAAACCAGCCAGTATGGTTCCAAGACAAATTATACATTAGCATATCTAGTACTGAAAGTAAACTAGAAAACATTGTATGATATCTAAAATGACTCAAAATAAGATCATTATTATTCCTTAGCTACTTTTCTCCTGTACCTATCTTAATTATTAATTAACTAATTCTAATCTCTTTAGAATGTAACTGATCAGTTCAGTTCAGTTGCTCAGTCGTGTCTGACTTTTTGCGACCCCATGAACTTCAGCACGCCAGGCCTCCCTGTCCATCATCGATAAGTGTGTTCTAAAGTGTTATATATATATATATATATATATATATATTTTATACTAGGATGACTTTGCCTGGTGAAAGTCGCTCAGTCGTGTCCGACTCTTTGTGACCTCATGGACTATACAGTCCATGGAATTCTCCAGGACAGAATACTGGAGTGGGTAACCTTTCCCTTCTCCAGGGGATCTTCCCAACCCAGGGATCGAACCCAGGTCTCCCACGTTGCAAGTGGATTCTTTACCAGCTGAGCCACTTTATATCA
>NW_011495021.1:3889939-3901120 GCF_000754665.1 Bison bison bison
CCATTTATTTAACTTTACATACTTAAAAAAATATTTAAGAAATTACAAAAAAATTAAATAGATGTCAGTTTGAGGTAGAACTAAAAACACACTACCTCCTTATGGAAGTTAGTGTCCAAATATGTTATTATGCATTTTGCATTCTACCTTACAAATTCAATGGAGTGAAATTTTGGTCAGGTACTTTTCCTAAGTCATTTCCTAATTTCTAACGTGGCCAGATTGGGTCACACTGTTCCATAGTACACCCCCATAGGGAAATGCTCTGTTTTCCCAATATTCTTTGTCTTCATCATACCGTTTAGCATAATTTTGTCTCCCTTCCATCTTCATAATCGTCCTTTTTTGTTTGTTTGTTTGTTTGTTTTTTAAGGCTTTAGTTACCTGAGAATCCTATAATTATCCAGCCAACCTATACAAATTGGTTTGTAGTGTCAATCAAGCCAACATTAGCTTGTGACTCAGAATATACTGCTGGCTCCTACTCAGGTTAGATTAGGGCTTATTGATAGAACCACTCTGCATATAATAGCACAGGATGGATCATGGAACTTTAGGTGGGCAAAGAAGGACATATGTCTTCTTTGTCATGGGCAGAGAAAAAAAATATGAATCAGTGGAATCAATATTGGCTGTTTCCAAAAGGTCTAAATTTTGTTAAAGATATTACAGGGAGTAAGTTACAGAGGAAAAGACCAGAAAATGAAGTTGGAAAATTGAGATTTTTAGCAGTGGTAGACCAAGTTGTGTTAATAGTCATTTTCAGTGTTCGTCAACAGGAAAGGTAATTAACTGGTGCTGGTACACAAGCTGTTGGGATATGGAGTATCATACACAGCAAGTTTAAGATGTTCTATAGGTGATGGGAATCTGATGTTTTTAGAGGATAACTGTGAGTCAGGAAAAGGATGACTGATTTATTGAGTTTTTATAACTGGAAGTCCCTTGTCTATGGCACCCCCACAGTTCCAGGCGAATTGGAACAGTTGATCACCTTAGGTGAATGAGTGTGAGAACAGGAGTGAAAAAGGTAGCATTTCATAAATAGCAAAAATTCTGGAGAAAGGAATGGCAACCCACTCCAGTATTCTTGCCTGGAGAATTCCATGGACAAAGGAGCCTGGCAGGATACAGTCCATGAGATCACAAAGAGCTGGACACAACTAAGTGACTAACACACACAAGAATTCTGTAGGACAAAGAAAGTATGATTGTCAGGAAGTGGCAATGAAAGTGAGGAAGAATCTTCTCTTCTCGATATGTATCACTTAGGATGAAAAATGCAAACCAGTGTTGAGGAGGCAGTGAAGATGTTTTTAAAGAGCATATGAGATTTAATTAAGACAGGCTATCTAGGTAGCTCAGCTGATAAAGAATCCACCTGCAATGCAGGAGACCCCAATTTGAGTCCTGGGTCAGTAAGGTCCCCTGGAGAAGGAATAGGCTACCCACTCCAGTACTGTTGGGCTTCTCTGGTGGCTCAGAGGGTAAAGAATCTGCCTGCAATGTGGGAGACCTGAGTTCGATCAGTGGGTTGGGAAGGTTCCCTGGAGGAGGGCATGGCAACCCACTCCAATAGTCTTGCCTGGAGAATCCCCAGGGACAGAGGAGCCTGGTGGGCTACAGTCCATGGAGTAGCAAAGAGTTGGACATGACTGAGTGACTAAGCACAGCATACCACAGGCTATCTAGGGATACACTGTGATGTTGCTGAAGCCAAAGTGGTTGTGCTAAGAGAGCAGAAATTAATGAGCCTTTAGTGCAAAGGTAGTAGAGAGAGAGGAACGAATGGAGGACAAGGAGACACCACAATAAATTTATGGCAAATGGTGAGGTTTAGTTCAATGACATATAATGAGCAAAATGATAAATGATGAATTTTATGGTGACTGAGATATACAGGGAAAAGCAGAAGAATCATTTATTATAGACTCTTTAGAAAAATGGGGCTGTACAATTATGGCCAGGAATGTTTTATTTGGTGGTACATTGACTTCTGGGCCTCTACCTCTTGTGCTGTACAAGGTGCTATTTCAGCTTATTAAGAATTTTTTCCAGCTTCCCTGGATGGTGTGATGAAGGTGAGAGGAGCTTCTCCCTGAGTCTATTGTTCCAAGGAGCAGAGAAGAGGCTGCTTCTCTCTTGCTCTGACATGTGTCTACTAGTCAGGCTGAAGCAGGTACCCGTGATGGACCTGTCCGCCTGGAATTAAGCACAGGGATAATAGTGAATTCCCAGTGCTGTACTCTGTTGACTCCCTTTGTTTGGATCTGTAGGAGCTGATCCATGGGAAGTTGCTATATATTGATATTTTTCTATTTTCTTCATTCAGCTGATGTTGGAAACAACAAAAATAAGCAACCCATGTCACAGTTTGCTCTTTAAAATACAATTTTAAACAGTAGAAATCTCACACAATTTTAATTTGTAAGAATAATGAGAAAGGCTTGGGCTTCAAACTCTTAAGATGACTTTTATATGTGTCTTTCCACCATTCATCTAAATGCTATAAGGGAAACCATTGCTGTTATATGACTAGTTCAGCTTTTAAGAGCTTTGGATTTTATTTTGAAAAAGAATGCTAGAGAAATCACTTCTTTTAACTACTGAATATTTAACAATATTGCTTTTCATGTTGCTGACATAATCAGTAAAAAACTGTGCTTGTTGGTTTAGCTGCTTCCAGAGCACTATTATAAATTCTTTCTCACATTATCTGAATTAATACTTGGTTGGTATCAACACTTGATTTTTCCTGGAAATGTAAATGCTATCTATCATCTTCTTATTAGATGTATTAGATGTGATCAGATACCACAAAATCATTTACTAATAAAATTAAGTAGATAGATTTTTCCACTAGCTGAGGGTAAGATTAAGGCGCAATTGTTCAATAACAGGAAATAGAAATTACTTGAGTCATCACCTTTTTATTTTTATTTTCACAAATAGAACAAGTCCCTGGTAGACACTAGATTGAAAGAGAGCTTAATATAATTATGTACCTGTGAAATTATTACCAGCTTTGACAGAAATGCCTCTGAGAAATTTAATAACTCAATTAATGTCAAGGGATCTTATATGCCTTTTACAAGTAGAGAAAAAATCCAGGAAAGAAAATCTGTGCACAGTAATATCTTTGCATTTGATATAAAAATGGGTAGCAAACATATAAAAGATGCTTATTGTTACCATTATCAGGGAAATGCAAATCAAAGCCATAATGAGATACCGTTTCGTACCCACTAGGTTAACTATTATCAAAATAATAACAAGTGATAGTGAGGAAGTGGAGAAATTGGAACTTTTGTGCAGCTCCTCATGGGAGTGTCAAATGGTGAATCCCCTATGGAAAATCGTATGGTGGTTTCTCAAATAATTAAAAAAAAAAAAAACAGTTACCATATGATATAGCAATTGCACTTCTGGGTTTATCCAAACAACAACAAAGAAACCTGACAGCAGGGACTCTAACAGATATTTTTATATCCATGGTCATAACAGTACTTTTCACAATAGCCAGAAAATTGACTTAATCCAAGTATTGATCACCAGACAAAGGAATACACAAATGCAGTCTATCTATACAGTGGAGTGTTCTTCAGACTTAAGGGACGGAAATTTTTTCACATGCTCCAACATGAATGAACCTTGAAGATACTATGATAAGTGAAAAAAAGTCAGTTCCCAAAAGACAAATACTGTTTGATTCCTTTCAGAGAAGATACCTTTTTACTGTTCAGTTGCTTAGTTGTGTCCACTTTAGCAACCACATGGACTGCAGCATGACAGGCTTCCCTGTCCTTCACTATCTCCCAGAGTTTGCTCAGTTTCAGGTCTATTGAGTTGGTGATGCTATCTAACCATCTCGCCCTCTGCTATGCCCTTTTCCTTTTGCCTTCAGTCTTTTGCAGCATCAGGGTCTTTTCCAGTGAGTTGGATCTTTGCATCAAGTGGTCAAAGTATTGGAGCTTCAGCATCAGTCCTTCCAATGAATATTCAGGGCTGATTTCCTATAGGATTGACTGGTTTGACCTCCATACTGTCCAAGGAATCCTCAAGAGTCTTCTCTAGCACCACAGTTTGTAAGCATCAATTCTTCAGCACTCTCACATCCATACATGACTACTGGAAAAACCACAGCTTTGACTATACGGACTGTTGTCAGCAAAGTAATGTCTCAGGGGAAAGGCTATTGAGAAAGGCCTCATCCTGGAACTCGCTGGTCATTGACAATATTGACTTGAAGATCTCTCAGTTCCATGAGTCTGAGACTCACCACCTTTTCTCCTGAGAGATAAAGTCTCTCTTTGATAAACATTCAATATGGTTAGATTTTAATCTAAGAATGTTGAAGTTATTCTAACCCCTTATTGACTGTCTGTATATTAAACCAAGGTTTTTCAAAACTCAGTACTATTGACGTACAGCACTGGATTACTCATTGTGTGGGAGATTCTGTGCATTGTAGGATGCTTAGCAGCCTCCTGGACCCTACTGGATGCCTGTAGCACCCCCTTCCCAGTTGTGACAATCAAAACTGTCTTTAGGCATTATTAGAGGCCCCATGGTGGGGCCAATGCATCTCTGGTTTGAGGTCTGCTTATTTAGTCTGATGTGCTTGTTTCCTAGTTTACAAATCAAAGAGAAACCCAATTTCAAATTCTTTTTTTTTTTTTTTTACTTACAATTATCTTGTAGTTGCTGTGTACTAACAGCACATGTGTGATGGACTTTCCTACACTGTGCGGTTTTGTTTTAGCATGAAAGTTGCTCTGTACTTGTATTAAAGAGAAACTGTGGCATCTAGTTGTTAAGATAACTTCTTTAAAAAACCATTTCCTATGTTCATTACCAGAAAGACACTTTAAAATAAGCAATTACTTTCCCCTTTATTTTGTTTTTCTTGTTCTCACTTCCCCCAGCTACTGGCCCATTCCTCTCCCAGCTTTTAACGTAAAGTTGCTTCAGGGAATTTTCCTTATTTGCTGTTTTCAATTTCTTTCCTCCCAGTTTCTGGCCTGGCTTTTGCTTCTATTGTTTCACTGAAAATGCTCTAAATCATCAGTTGCCTCCAGTGTCAGTTCTCTAGGCTCAACTCACTTGACTGTCAGCAGTATAGAACACACATAACTTCCATCATTAATAAAACAATGGTTTTGTTTTCCTGAACAGTTGCCTGGTTCTTCTTCGCAGCCCACTTCTTACTTTCCTTTGCTTCTTCCTCCAGATTCCCCAGACTGCTTTTCCTGCACACAAAGTCTTAGTCCTCAGACATCTCCCTCTTTTCAATCCACACTCCTTTGTTAATGATCCCTTTTATTATTGTCGCATCAAAATAAAAATGATTTTCAAACATAAATATTTAGTCAGGCCTCACTTCTAAACTTTAGATGTAGAATTTAAATGCTTACTTGACAACTTCACTTGGATATCTAAAACATATCTCAAACGTCTTTCAGCCAATGTTAAATTCCTGAATAGCCTTCCCTACCCTTTGGTCCTCTGTCTCTCTCTGATTCAATCACTTTTAATTCCAAAATATATTAAGGATATATCCACTTATCATAATCCACACTGCTCCCAATTGCTGTAATCTACCCTAATCTCTTCTAGAATATTGGAATAGCTTCCTAATAGGTTTCTTTGCTTTACCATCTGATTCTACGCAGTCTAGTTTCAACACAGAAGTCAGAGTGATCCTGTTGAATACAGGTCACTTTTTTTTTTTTTTAAGTTTTCCTAGGACCTAAAAGGCCTAGAAGATTCAATATCCAGTTAACCTTCTGACCTAAGCCCCTGAACACTCATTCTTTCACAATTCTTTCAGAGACACTTGCTTACTGTTTCTCAAACAAACTGGTCATACCTCTGCTTCAAGTTTATGGCATTTTGCTGTTCCCTATATCTTGAAGGAGTTTTCTTTGATCAATTCATATATTTACAGGGCCCATTCTCTCATTTCCTTTAAGTTAGTCCTTAAATATCATCTTTTCAGTGAATCTTTTCAGGCCACTTTATCTGAAATTTCAACAGCCTCCTACCCACTCACAAGCACATCCCACCCCTTCTCTGCTTTATTTTACTCCTTTGCACTATTTACCATACAAAATATGGTCAGGAATGTTTGTCTATGTTATTTACTGCTAGCAAACCTGTGCCTAAGATAATACCTGGTACATAGTTGATCCTTGGAGAATACAAGTTTTAAATTGAATATGTCAACTTGCACACGGATTTTTTTCATTAGTAAGTACTACAGGACTCACAGTCTGTATGTGGTTGGTTGAATTCAAGGATGTGGAACCAGGTATACAAAGAGTCAACTATAAGTCATGCTCAGATTTTTGATCATGCAAAGGGTTGGTGCCCTTAACCCTTGAGTTGTTCAGGAGTCAACTGTATATGGTTTAAGTGAATGAAAAAATTGAGAATGTTTTAATGATTGAGTCAATGACTTTTCAAACTTGCTGTTAGAAAATTGTTCCAGTCTTATTTTTAATTCTCTTAGTGCCTCTTAGTTTCATGCTTCATGGCTTTTCTTATTTTTTTCTAGACTAGAATTGCCAGATATATTTTATTGTATAGGTCTTTTGAAGGATTTATTTGTTTGTTTGGATATCTCCTTATATAACCAGAAACTTGTTGATATTTGTGTTTATTTGACTCCTCAGAAAAACAGATGACATTAGGTTGGCGGTGTAAGAGATTTATTAGGAATAAAGCCTATGAAGGGAAATGTGAGGAAATGGGGAGTCTGGGAGAACCTTCAGACTGATTTTAGGTGGACCTGGTCTGCAGCAGCTTGAAGCAGGGTTTTGGTTCCTTGGACAGAAATTTAGCTTGGGCCAGGGCAGTAAGAACACTGAATCCTAGCCATTAGACCACAGATCAGTGACAAGGCTCTGGCTCTTCAGCTTTGCAAAAATAATTCCCACAAAAACAGAAAGTAGTGAAACAAGTAAAGTGATTATTAGGAGAAAAAAGGGTACAGTATGTGTGAATAGACACATAGGTGGACTCAGAGATACATAACACCCTCATGGTAATTTAAGTCACTTATGTGGGGCATTTCTTTGGGGTTTTCTTTGGCCAAGAAAAAGGCAAATTTTGATTTGCCTGGTTCTGAGTCTGTATTTGGTACATCTCAGGATCTTTTCACATGTGGGATCTCTCAACCAAGTTGGATTCCAGCCAAGAGACCTATGGTAGCTTAGCATCATTCCCATTTTGACCCAAGGAACTTTCTAATTGAGATAGTCTCTTGACTCTGAGAAATATGTGGTCTTTTATCTTTTATCTGTCTACCTCCTGCCTCAAGACCATGATGCAGTTTTAATCCTAAGTGAAGGAGAAAATGAAATGATGAAAGTTGGGTGGAAGTATCTTAGACTACCAAGCAATTCTAAGAATAGTACTGAGGTTATCAGAGAACTCTTGAGCCAAAGTCACCCCTCAGAGGTCTGGTGCCTCCCTCAGGAACAGTCCTTGGGATCCCTGGTCCTACTGGAACATTGGCTAGGCGTGGCTCCTGTAAAATGTGGCTTCAGATGGAATGCTGGGATTTTAAAGAGCAGCAACTGAACCATTGCAATTACACTTTTGGCAGGGAGTCAGAGATCACTAAGGCACATTTTCATGACTGCTGTATATTGGTTTTATATCACAGTATTTTTCCTTTTTAAAAATCAATAAATTCCTTAAAATTTCCTTAAATTTATTTTGTTGTTATTTTCCTATGGATTTGAGTTAACATCTTAGAACTGAAGGTGAAAAATTGTCACATCACATTACCGTAGGCCTCTGAACAGCTTGTCTTTATAATAATAATAATAATAAAGGTTCCTCCACTGCTATCCCCAACCAGCTCTACACTGCTTTCCTGGCTCTCTGCCCCTTCTCCATGTCCTGTCAAGTTTCCAGATCCCAGTTAGAACTCTGTCTAGCCCTGGCAGTAAAGCTCTACTTTCTGACCACAAAATGCAATGACATCTAGATGACTCAGCTCCTATACTGTCCCTTTTCCTAGCTCACACTGGCAAAGCACAGCCATAACTGCTGCAGCCATCAAGTTATTCCCCAGTTCATTGTTGCTTTTTATCCTGGGACAGCAATTTAATGTTAACTCTTTCATGAGAGCCTTTCCTCAGCCCCTACAATGGGAGGCAGTGTGATGTCCTGGAACCAGCATTGACTTTGAAGTCAGATGAGCTTCTGTACTGCTGTGTCTTAGCAAATGCTTTAACTTCTCTTCAACTTTCTCACATGGAAATCCAGGCTAAATCTTCATTACTTACCTCTTAGGGTTGCTGAGAGGATCACATGAGATAATCAAGGGGAAAGGGCTTTATAAGCAAAGCTAAATAAATATGTTCATAACATTATGATAATAGATCCCACCCATGATGGTCTCCTAAGACATTTATTATATAATCTCATTGGAACAGAGAAACACACAGAAATAACAAAAGGTACATGAGGAAGAGCCTGTTCATTGTCTATCCAAAGCCAGTTCCTTGCTTTCCTACTAGCAGTGGCGCTATATTTCCTGTTATATACAGACATCACTTGATCTCAGGACAATGTTAGCCCAAGGAGAACATGTTTGAGATTTGTATGTTTTTTTGTTGAAGATCTGACTCCAGCTTTAATTGCTGCATTTCTAACTCAACAAACTACTAGGGTTTATCAGGGATAAAAACAGGGGGAAAAAAGTCTCCATAAGATATGATAGTTATATATATATATCACTAACCTCACTGTATTTAGGTATTAGAGAGATTCAGTAAGGTGTTAATCAGGGTTCCCCAGAGAAACAGAACCAACAGTTTGTTTTTATGGAGATTTATTACAGTTATTGGCTCATGGGATTATGGAGGTCCATAATCTGCTGTTTGCAAGCTGCAGGATCATGAAAGCCAGTGGTGTAATTTAGTCCAAGTCCAAAGACCCAGGAGTGTGTGTGTGTGTGTGTGTGTGTGTGTGTGTGTGTGTGTTGAGGGAGGGCATTGGTTAAGTCTGGTTCAAATAGAAAGGCACAAGAGCCAGGGGTTCTTATTTCTGAGGGGAGAAGAAGATGAATGCTTCAACTTAAATAGGCAGCAAATTTGGCCTTCTACTTTTTGTTTTATTTAGGCCTCAATGGTTCAGATGACGCCCTCTCATATCAATGAGGGTGATCTTTACTCAGTCTGCAAATTTAGATTATAATCTCTTCTGTAAAAACTTCCACAGACTCAGAAACAATGTTTTATTCCCTGGTTAAAGGATGGATACGCATTCCTTAGCCCAGCCAAGTTGACATATAAAATTAAACATCTCAATTAACAATACCACTTTGACTAATTTTTCATAAAAAGGCATCAGAGTCAGTATACAGTAAAAATTGATGATTTGCTAGGTTTTCTGGGTCAGAATCATACCCATCCCTAGATACTAGAATACCAAGTTCACATGTTGTTGTTTACCTCTTAATAAAGTCATTGAAGGCTGTATTTTTTCTGTTTACTATTTCCTCTGTTCATAAATATTTGGATATAACTACTCTCAGTTTTTGTCTTTTTCACATAATGTTCTTTTATTCCTTTACAGGTAAATAACTATTTAAACAAATATATTACAATTTCCAAATTAGTTATTTTTATTGGCAGTTGGATGGTTAAAATGTTTTGGTAATTTTAATTTTATTGCATTATTCTCTGATAATATGGATACTATGATTGCTGCTTTTTAAAAAACAATATATTGCTATGGCATATTACACTGGAAATTTATGTGAACATCCCATGCATTTTGGAGACAATATTGTCTACAAGTTGTTTATTGGACACACAGTTTAAAATACTTATGTGCACCGGATATGAATCTCAGGCTATAAAAGTCAAGTGTGCAAGAAATGTCATTTTATTAACTGTGACAACTGGATTTTGGATTTAAGTTTCTGTTCTGTTAAGCTAGAGTAGAAACATCAATCTTTGTTTTAGGGGTTTTCTCCCCCACCTCTAGATCTTGGGCATGTAGCTTCTATCAAGATATTGCTGGTATAAAGTGGGGACTAGGGTCTTGTGTTCATTGGTTTCTAATATAAACAGAGGAGACACTTATCATTCCATTTCAGGACTGAGCTCTCCACCCCTGTTCATGTCACACATAGAAATTAAGAATATTGTGAGGATGACTATGCTCCAGTGTAGCTCTGAGAATATGTTGGTTCAATCTCCTCTACTTCAGGACCCAAAGGTGTGTCCTATTTCTCCTCCCCTCGTGCATCCCTTCATCCTGTGTAATACTCTGAATTGTCTGGGTGAAGAAATTTATTACCTACAAGAGCAGGGGATGGAGGGACACGTAAGGAATGAAATGTAAAGATTAGCATCTCACAATATTATGCCACATTCCTACAAGAAAAAAAAATACTACATGTTTTCTAGATTCAGCTAACCACCAAAATATCTTACGCAATGTATCAACTTTCTTATGCTCTCCATTAAAGATAAATACAAAACTGGCCTGGTCGAAATTTCACTAAAACATTAAATCTAAAAAGAGTTTTGGGGAAGGAAAAATTACTTGGTGTAAGACAGCTGTGCTCAGTCCCTTTGGTCGTGTCTGACTCTACACGGACTGTAGCCCACCAGGCTCCTCTGTCCATGGGGTTCTCTAGGCAAGAATATTGGAGTGGGTTGCCATTTCCTCCTCCAGGGGATCTTCCTGACCCACGGATTGAACTGAGGGAGTCAGTTATTTAGGAAATGTAGTCTGATTATGTTTTCATTATTCTAATTCCTGTACACACAGTCCTTAGTCCTTGCAGTTCATGTGTTTGCCCCTGAACAAAGGTAGCCTTGCTAGATGATAGATTAGTAGAATGGCCACTAGCCTGTATTGGTGACCAGCTGTCATACTCAATCCTATGTTTGTAGCTGGCATGTGAGAAGAAATGGAAGCTGTCATGTGAGAAGAAATTAAGTATTGTGGATCCATAAGAACTTCACTCCTCATTTCTCTCTGATTCAAAAAGATTGTTTACATGTGGCCTAATCTGAAGATATACAATCTATAGGTTATTTCCCCATGGTTTTAGTTCATCATGACATTTTCCTTTTTCACAGAAGCATGACAAAAAGAGAATATGTGATTTTCAAAATTCCTTGGTGAGGAAGAAGCATTTCATTCTGATAT
>NW_011495021.1:3901220-3903380 GCF_000754665.1 Bison bison bison
TTTCCAGTGTTGCTCTAAAGTTGGATTGCTTTTTTCTAAGAGTCAGTTTCTCTTTATGAACCTAAGAAAGGCCCTGCTGCTGCTGGTACTAAGTCACTTCAGTCATGTCTGACTCTGTACGACCCCATAGATAGCAGCCCACCAGGCTCCCCCGTCTCTGGGATTCTCCAGACAGGAACACTGGAGTGGGTTGCCATTTCCTTCTCCAATGCATGAAAGTGAAAAGTGAAAGTGAAGTCGCTCAGTAGTGTCCGACCCTCAGCGACCCCATGGACTGCAGCCCACCAGGCCCCTCCGTTCATGGGATTTTCCAGGCAAGAGTACTGGAGTGGGGTGCCATTGCCTTCTCCGAAGAAGGGCCCTACTGGGGACAAATGTGAGTGGTGACTGGTTGGCATTTTGGAGTTTCTTCAACTTAGAATCTGATTCTTGAAGCCATTTGACTTCCCTGATGTCTACAAAGTTTTGGTCAGGATTTCTAATTCCTGAAATATCTCTGTCTGTCTCAGACCTGGCTACTGCTGTACCTCCATCTGTGACTAACTTCCCTTGTTCATGGGGCTAAGAAACCGATGCAATATTATTCCTTTATTTGGTCACTGAGAAAAATCTGTGTGGGTTTTACTTGTTTACATTAAGCTCAAAGCAGAGCTTGGCAAGACCTGCTCTGAATGGTTCAGATCCAGGTATCATTAACAGAACTCAGATCAGTGTCCTTCTCACTCCAGAAAAGAATTTAGTTCTTTTGGAAATCATTGAGAAAGGGTCCTTAATATTCACGTTCTACCTCAGTGTCTTTCCAGATATTCTGCCAGGAATGAGAAAAATTGTCTTTTACTTCATCAAGGCTGTAATATCCCCCTGCTTCTTTTCATTTTCACCAAATCCTGCTTTACCTGCTCAGGAGGTATAAAACACTTACCAGTATTTGTTCACAGTCATTCTCTTAACAATCCCCTAGATTCATCAAAAGTAGCACTAACTTAAATTTGACCTAAGAGCTAGGTTTTATTTTACTTTTTTTCCTCTGGTAATCAAAATCTTATTATTATTATTATTTTTAATAAGAGAATTCAGCCTGTTCACATTTGATACAACCATTAATGACATTGATTTTATTCTTTTTTAGATTGATTTATTTTATTTTTATTGATTCTGTTTATTTATTTTATATATTTTTGTTTTCACTTCTGTTAGCTTATTTGAATGTTAGTCATCCCCTTTTGCTTTCTTTTGCTTCTTCTCTCTTTTTTTTTAAATTAGGGAGTTCTACTGAACTTCCCCACTTCTCCACCCACCACCTGAAAAGATGAAACCTTTGAAGTATTTTTACTTTCCCATTCTCACTGCACATCAGCAATACAAGTGAAGCATTTTAATTTCCCTTTGAGTCATTTTTATCTCTTCAATTGTATTTTCTTTCATGCTAACATAACCTACTTGAACTGTAAACTAGAAATAGTTATAAACTTTTTTCCTTCTGTTTGTATAATTTTAGTTAGATTCCTTTTCAAGTCTCTTTCTCTGAAAGAATATGAGAGAAATATATTTTTAGAATCTTCATATTTGCCAACAGAACTTTCTTTCATCTGAATGGAAGACTAATAGCTAGGTATGAGATCCTTGCATTGCAGTACTATTCTCTTTATAGATATCTACGCCCAATCATTTAATTTTCAATTTAGAAATAAAGTATCTAATGCTAGTTTGATACTTTTATTTAAGTAACATGTTATGAAATCTTATATGGTTGTAAAAAAAATACTCTTCTTGTTCTTGGAATTTATGAATTACACCATTAGTAACCCACTCCAGTACTCTTGCCTGGAAAATCCCATGGACGGAGGAGCCTGGTAGGCTGCAGTCCATGCGGTTGCAGAGAGTTGGACACGACTGAAGTGACTAAGCAGCAGCAGCAGCAAACATATATTCAGGTATGAGCATATATAACTTGTCTTTGCAGCCGAAGATGGAGAAGCTCTATACAGTCAGCAAAAACAAGGCCAGGAGCTGACTGTGGCTCAGATCATGAACTCCTTAATGCCAAAGTCAGACTTAAATTGAAGAAAGTAGGGAAAACCACTAGAACATTCAGGTATGACCTAAATGAAATCCCTTAAGATTATACAATGGAAGTGACAAATAGATTTAGGGGACTAG
>NW_011495021.1:3903480-3904226 GCF_000754665.1 Bison bison bison
AGCTGTGAAATGAAGAGAAGCAAAAAGCAAAGGAGAAAAGGAAAGATATACCCATTTAAATGCAGAGTTCCAAAGAATAGCAAGGAGAGATAAGAAAGCCTTCCTCAGTGATCAGTGCAAAGAAATAGAGGAAAACAAATGAATGGGAAAGACTCAATAAAATTAGAGATATGAAGGAAACATTTCATGAAAAGATGGGCTCAATAAAGGACAGAAATGGTATGGACCTGACAGAAGCAGAAGATATGGAAAAGAGGTAGCAAGAATAAAGAAGAACTGTACAAAAAAGATCTTCACAACCAAGATAATCATGATGGTGTGATCACTCACCTAGAGCCAGACATCCTGGAATTTGAATTCAAGTGGGCCTTAGGAAGCATCACTATGAGCAAAGCTAGAGGAGGTGGTGGAATTCCAGTTGAGCTATTTCAAATCCTAAAAGATG
Organism: Bison bison bison; assembly: GCF_000754665.1. Lineage (NCBI taxonomy): Eukaryota > Metazoa > Chordata > Mammalia > Artiodactyla > Bovidae > Bison > Bison bison. Next base: position 3,903,926 of record NW_011495021.1, read on the forward strand.
ATGCTGTGAAAATACTGCACTCAATATGACAGCAAATTTGGAAAACTCAGCAGTGGCCACAGGACTGGAAAAGGTCAGTTTTCATTCCAATCCCAGAGAAAGGCAATGTCAAAGAATGCTCAAACTACCGAATAATTGCACTCACACACTAATAAAATAATGCTCAAAATTCTCCAAGCCAGGCTTCAACAGTATGTGAACTGTGATCTTCCAGATGTTCAAACTGGATTTAGAAAAGGCAGAGGAACCAGAGATCAAATTGCCAACATCTGCTGGATCATTGAAAAAGCGAGAGTTCCAG
>NW_011495021.1:3904326-3904876 GCF_000754665.1 Bison bison bison
ATTAGTAGAATGGCCACTAGCCTGTATTGGTGACCAGCTGTCATACTCAATCCTATGTTTGTAGCTGGCGTGTGAGAAGAAATGGAAGCTGTCATGTGAGAAGAAATTAAGTATTGTGGATCCATAAGAACTTCACTCCTCATTTCTCTCTGATTTAAAAAGATTGTTTACATGTGGCCTAATCTGAAGATATACAATCTATAGGTTATTTCCCCATGGTTTTAGTTCATCATGACGTTTTCTTTTTTCACAGAAGCATGACAAAAAGAGAATATGTGATTTTCAAAATTCCTTGGTGAGGAAGAAGCATTTCATTCTGATATAGGCAATCTACTTTCCAGTGTTGCTCTAAAGTTGGATTGCTTTTTTCTAAGAGTCAGTTTCTCTTTATGAACCTAAGAAAGGCCCTGCTGCTGCTGGTACTAAGTCACTTCAGTCATGTCCGACTCTGTGCGACCCCATAGATAGCAGCCCACTAGGCTCCCCCGTCCCTGGGATTCTCCAGGCAGGAACACTGGAGTGGGTTGCCATTTCCTTCTCCAATGCATGA
>NW_011495021.1:3905242-3905726 GCF_000754665.1 Bison bison bison
CAGTATGTGAACTGTGAACTTCCAGATGTTCAAACTGGATTTAGAAAAGGCAGAGGAACCAGAGATCAAATTGCCAACATCTGCTGGATCATTGAAAAAGCGAGAGTTACAGAAAAACATCTATTTCTGCTTTATTGACTATGCCAAAGCCTTTGACTGTGTGGATCACAGTAAACTGTGGAAAATTCTGAAATAGATATGAATACCAAACCACCTGACCTGCCTCCTGAGAAACCTGTACACAGGTCAGGAAGCAACGGTTAGAACTGGACATGGAACAACAGACTGATTCCAAATCCAGACAGGAGTATGTCAAGGCTGTACTTTGTCACTCTGCTTATTTAACTTCTATGCAGAGTACATCATGAGAAACGCTGGGCTGGAAGAAGCACAAGCTGGAATCAAGATTGCTGGGAGAAATATCAATAACCTCAGATATGCAGATGACACCACCCTTATGGCAGAAAGTGAAGAGGAACTAAAG
>NW_011495021.1:3905826-3914613 GCF_000754665.1 Bison bison bison
TGGACTGCAAGGAGATCCAACCAGTCCATTCTAAAGGAAATCAATACTGGGTGTTCATTGGAAGGACTGATGCTGAAGCTGACACTCCAGTACTTTGGCCACCTCATGAGAAGAGTTGACTCATTGGTAAAGACTCTGATGCTGGGAGAGATTGGGGGCAGGAAGAGAAGGGGACGACAGAGAATGAGATGGCTGGATGGCATCACCAACTCGATGGACATGAGTTTGAGTGAACTCCGGGAGTTGGTGATGGACAGGGTGGCCTGGCGTGCTGCGATTCATGGGGTCACAAGGAGTTGGATATGACTGAGTGACTGAACTGAACTGAAACAGTTTGGAAGACATAGTGTCTCTGCTTATGTAGGTCAACATTGCTCCAGAGAGTAAGATGTGGCACCTCAAACTAAACATTTGTACTTCTCCACTAAAAATGCTTCAAAGTCTGTATATTAGGATCCAATCAGTAAAACAGAATTCACACTGGCTATTTCCAAATAAGGGATTTAATACACTGAATTTGCTCACTGGTAATAGAAGGCTGAAAGACCCAAAAGACAGTGGGATATTTCAGAGTGACGACTTTGGAGATGGAGCTGCTGTTGCTGAGTAGAGGCTTTTCTTATAGTAACACATGAGGACCTAAATGGTAGTATATCTTGAGATGTCTGCTACTAATGTGAAAAGGAACTGCAAATAGAGAGAGAGTAGTTTCCTTTTCTTCAAATTTCTACTAACTGATCAGTGTCTTACAATGTCTGAACACACCTGTATGCAAGTTGGCCAAGAAGTCTATAATTAGAAATTTGCCAGAGTCAATACTTTTAGCCAGTGTAGAAAAATAGGCTTGTGACTTAAGAGGCAAGAAATTAAAGTAATAATGTTAGAAGTAGGCAAAGGCTGCAAACACTATATAAAAGTTATGAGTACTAACAGGAAGAAATTCTTGAGTATCATGGGCAGAGTGGATACCATAAAAGTATTGCCTCTGTAGCTTCTTAGAGTACATAAAGACTTACCAGTTTCTCACTCATTTTAGTATATTTTGGAGAAATAGAGAATATGGAGCTTTATTCACTGTACTAGCATGAATGCATATTCTTCTCTACAGAGTATCATAATAGGCAAATTATTTTAAGATATAATATTTAATATGTTGAAAATGTAAAGGAAGGTTAGAAATGTATTAATTTTCTAAAAGAAATAATAAATTTTATTTTTATTTTCATGTTATGATTTAAAATGTCTTATAAATCATATCAATTTGAAATTAAATTTATTAAACAGAGTTAGATTAGTATGATATTTTTAGCATTGGTTTTCTGGCAATTTCTTTAAAAAATAGAATATTCTTTTAAGCTGTATCCTAAGCATCAAACAAAATGATTCTGTATATTTGTTGAACTAAATTTTCAGAGTAGTTTTGAAATAGTTTTGACTAATAATCAGTAGCTTATTAATGTGCTTGATTGGTTTGCTTATGTATTACTTGGTGACTTAGTGAAATTAATTGTATTTGTTCTTATACATCCCATTCTTTACCTCAGACAACCAAGGAAGTAAAAAGGTTATTTGTGTTGCTTTGTGCTGCTGCTGCTGCTAAGCCACTTAGTCGTGTCCGACTCTGTGCGACCCCATAGACAGCAGCCCACCAGGCTCCCCCGTCCCTGGGATTCTCCACTCAAGAACACTGGAGTGGGTTGCCATTTCCTTCTCCAATGCATGAAAGTGAAAGTGAAGTCGCTCAGTCGCGCCCGATTGTTAGCGACCCCATGGACTGCAGCCCACCTGGTTCCTTTGTCCATGGGATTGTCCAGGCAAGAGTGGGTTGCCATTGCCTTCTCTGTTGCCTTACTCTTAGACAAATAGGAAGAATGGTGACAAGTCCTTTTCTAATATGCATACAAGGAAACTTTTTTAATTTGTAAAAATGATTTGTACTGGAATTTATGAAAAATCTCAAGATAACTGACAACTACCATTTGTTTTTGCTGTTTGCTGATCACTTACATGTCATTTTTATAGTTTGTATAGTTTAGCAATAGTTCCAATACTACACTTAAGAATTATTCTATATATGGATTATTAGTGTAAACCAATATCCAATGCTTCCAGGGGAAATAAATTAATGGAGAATAAACAGATGAACAGGTAAAAAAAATACAAGATAGGGGGAAGTAAATGCACTTTTCAGGTGGTTAAAATTCTGTTCTTGGGAATGTTAAAGACTAAAAGGGTATCACAGTCTAAAAAGCCTTCCTTAATCTGAATATTTAAACTTGACCTCTTTTAAACTTATTTTAGTATAATTCAAACTAAAATAATAGTCTAAAATTTGATCAGAAGCTGCTGATTAAAAAGAACCACTTTAATCATTTATATTACACAAACCACTTTAATCATTGTATTAAGCAAGCAATACATATTCATTGAAGTTACCTATTTTGTGAATACAAAGGCAACACCTACTTTTACATAAAATTAACTATTATAATATGCTAAGAAAATATTTTGAAAATTCCCTTCTTCACAACCCTGAGATAAACATTGCTTTTAATTTGGCAAACATGTCTATACAATTCTGTATGCAAACTTGTATGTATATTTCAATATTTATATTATGGATCTATGATATATGAACTCTTGATATGCATGCTGTATCAAATATTCATTTATTCTGTTTATATACCATGACTTTCTTTACATACCCATTAAGGGATATAGATAATTTTCTAATGTCTATACAGTGCTCTATTGCATTTATCATGATTTTAGTAAGTGTTCTCATATTCAGATGATCACTTTGCAGTTTTTAGCACTATTATATGCCTTGCTATGATGAACAAACCTGAACACAGTTTTTAAGTTTTTGTTCAATTATATGCTTAAAATAATTTCTAGGAGTAAGATTAGAAAATCAAGTATATATACAACTGTTGATATCATGACATTAAATTATTTTAAGACAGGATTTTACAAGTTTAATCATTAGAAAACAATTTATGAAGTAGTCATTTCACTCAACCCTCAACTATATTCACTATGGCGAATTCGAAGCACTAGGGTTCCTCAATATGGGCACTATTGTTATTTTGGGCTGGATAATTCTTTATTATAATTTGGAAAAAAGCATTCAAATATTTATAACTTGTCTGTGATAACTTTTACAAGTTTTTTTTTACTTTTCTATGATTATCTTTTCATATACATATATAAACTTACACATAGATGACTCAAAATTATAAAAATATCATGTATTTTTTAATATTTAATGGTTTTACTTGTTTATTTAACATTGACATGTTTGTTTTTTATTTGCTTTTTTTGGTAAAGACAATATTTAAGTATCCCCATATACTTAATTGACACACCAAAAACCTAGTCAGTTGAACAATATTTATTGAAGTTTTATTTCAATCATGATTGAAATGGAAATATAATCATATTCCATATACTTAGGACTGTATTTTAATTACACACTCTTATTCATTAAATTGTTTGCCTATTCTGGCACAACTACTAAAGATTTTTAATTATTAAAATTTAAAAATTTTACTGATTAATATGATTTGTTTTCTATTTTGAGTTTTTTTATTACTGGAAGATAATTGATTCAACTCTAATATACTGGTTCAATCTCCATTTTTATTCAGGAAAGAGGATTATTTCTAGTTTCAATATATGTAGATTTGAATATATTATATGTTAGTGTTGGAAAGAGCTTACTTATTATTAGGGAAAAATAACTGAAAAATTTTAGGAGTGTAAATAGTATTTTATTTTGCTGTGTATTCAGGAAAGAATATTTCTTTTAAGAGTTTGAAAAAAGAAAACAAAAATAATATATTTTCTTTGCATTAGTCAAATAATTTTAAAGATATAATGGAACTTGAAGTACTTTCTAGAAGTCAGATTTCTGAGGTTCACAATCAGCCTATATTTTAGGTGAAAACTTAATGGATTCCATAAATATAAACTTCTGAAATTAGACATAAGTAGTCTATTCTTGGTGAAAGGTCAGAAACAATAATATTGTCTACTCAAGGGAAAAAGTATCTAGATAAGCCAATAGAAGAAAAGAAGTCTGGCTTTAAATGGAATTTTGGAAGTAGAATTTGGAAACAGATTTTAGAATTTATGAAATAAGTAGCTTAGAAACCGAGGCAGGTAGTACTGAAATTTAATTATCACAAATTAAGAAATTATAAAATAATGATTATATGGATGCATAATAATAAATTCACAATTTGATATGCTTGGTACCCTATCATTGCTGCTGCTGCTGAGTCACTTCAGTCGTGTCCGACTCTGTGCGACCCCATAGACGGCAGCCCACCAGGCTCCCCTGTCCCTGGGATTCTCCAGGCAAGAATACTGGAGTGGGTTGCCATTTCCTTCTCCAATGCATGAAAGTGAAAAGTGAAAGTGAAGGCGCTCAGTCGTGTCCGACCCTCAGCAACCCCATGGACTGCAGCCTTCCAGGCTCCTCCATCCATGGGATTTTCCAGGCAAGGCATTTGTAAATTTGAAACTATTTATTTTGCCAGGAATCACTCATTTATTTAATTAGAATGGATGCTCTCCTCATGAGGGAAAATGTTAATAAGTTACATAACTTTAAAATTTCTTTTTAAAATTTAAAAGTCAAATTGATGAATAATAAACACATGGTGGATTCATGTTGATGTATGGCAAAACCGATACAATATTGTAAAGTACTTAGCCTCCAATTAAAATAAATAAATTTATATTAAAAAAAAGTTTTAAAGCTTTTAAAAGGTGGTGGCTCAGATAGTAAAGAATCTGCCTGCAATATGGGAGATGTGGGTTCGATTTCTGGGTCAAGGAGATTCCCTGGAGAAGGAGATGGGAACCCCACTTCAGTATTCCTGCCTAGAGAATCCCATGGACAGAGGAGCCCGGTGGGCTACAGTCTATGGGGCTGCAAAGGATTGAACACAACTGAGTGATTAATGCTTCTACTTTCATCTATATTCTAATTGCACTGAAACATATATGTCCATATATATCAAAGTGATGTTAGTTGTGTCTGACTCTTTGCGACCCCATGGACTGTAGCCTGCTAGGAATATGTGTTGCTGTGCTTAGTCTCTCAATTGTGTCCGACTCTTTGCAACCCCTTTGAATATAGCCTGCCAGACTCCTCTGTCCATGGGCATTCTCCAGTCAAGAACACTAAAGTGGGTTGCATGCCTTCCTCCAGGGGATCTTCCCAACACAGGGACAGAACTCAGGTCTCCCACATTGCAGGTAGATTCTTTGCCATCTGAAACACCAGGGAAGCCCAAGAATACTGGAGTGGGTAGCCTATTCCTTCTCCAGGGGACCTTCCTGACCCAAGAGTTGCACTGGGGTCTCCTGCATTATAGGCGGATTCTTTACCAGCTGAGCTACCAGGGAAACCCATATATATTGGTGATGGACAGGGAGGCTTGACATGCTACAGTCCATGGAGTCACAGTGTCAGACACAACTGAGCAGCTGAACTGACTGACTGATATAAATTTAATTATGATACATTGTTCATGAAGAAAAACCGAATTTGATAAGTATGACTAGCATATTTATTATTCTCACTCATTTACTTATCTCTCAAGCACTTATTTGCCAGGATTGTTCCTTTTTCAGGAAAATCTATACACTAAAAATACAAACAATAATTTCAAAATATAACTGTTTTAGATTTAACTCATTAAGGATATATATGTACCAGCATATTTACGGTCACCAAAATATATCTTATATCTATGATGCTTGTATATCAATTAACAAAACATATTTTGATAATATGAAAAAAAAATGTTCCTCACTATTACATTTAGGACTGTGGGTCTTTTGAAGATTTTTCTCTTTATCTTTGGTTTTTGGCAGTTTACATATGCCTAAGGATGTGTATCAAAGAAGGCAATGGCACCCCACTCCAGTATTCTTGCCTGGAAAATCCCATGGACAGAGGAGCCTGGTGGGCTGCAGTCCATGGTGTCGCTATGAGTCAGACACGACTGAGCTACTTCACTTTCATTTTGCACTTTCATTTTTCACTTTCATGCATTGGAGAAGGAAATGGCAACCCACTCCAGTGTTCTTGCCTGGAGAATCCCAGAGACGGGGGAGCCTGGTGGGCTGCCGTCTATGGGGTCTCACAGAGTCGGACACGACTGAAGTGACTTAGCAGCAGCAGCAGCAGCAGCAGCACCAAGTGTGTACATGTGTGTGTGTGTGTCTTGACCTTAATTCTTCTAGGTATGTCCTGAGCTTCCTAAACCTGAGATTTGGTATCTGTCATTAACTATATAAAGGCCCCAGCCATTTGTTATTTCAATTATTTCTTCTGCTCCAACAAGTCTTTCTTTTCCTGCTAGTGTTCCGTTTACACATGTGAGACCTTTTATATTGTCCCCCATTTCTCAAAAATGTGGCTTCATTATTTTTTAATTCTTTATAGACTTTGCATTTTATCTTGGGAAGCTTTTATTGACCTACCTTCAAGTTCACTCACGTTTCTGGATTGTGTTGCATCTACATGAGCTCACCAGATTTTCATTCAATCTTTCCGTTGCTTTGTTTTCCATTTCTATCATTTCTTTTTATTTCTATCTCATGGCTTACGTTACTCATCTGTTTTGTGTGGTGCACTTTTTCCATTAGAGCCTTTAATGTGTTATTCATAATTATTTTAATGATCTGTCTGATAATTCTTGCATTTGTGTCATATCTAATTCTGGTTCCAATGATTGTTTTGTCTCTTCAGAGTGTGTTTTCCCTTTCTTTTTGACATGCTTATTGTTTGTTGTTGTTGCTGACATCCAGAGATGTATTGATTAATATATATTAAGTTAAATAGAATTTAGTATGAAGACTGATATTAATCTGGCTAGGAACTGGGCTCTAATGTTTTGTACATTGTAAACTAGTACAGCAACTATGGAGAACAGTGTGGAGATTCCTTAAAATACTGGAAATAGAACTGCCATATGACCCAGCAATCCAACTGCTGGGCATACACACTGAGGAAACCAGAAGGGAAAGAGACACGTGTACCCCAATGTTCATCGCAGCACTGTTTATAATAGCCAGGACATGGAAGCAACCTAGATGTCCATCAGCAGATGAATGGATAAGAAAGCTGTGGTACATATACACAATGGAGTATTACTCAGCCATTAAAAAGAATACATTTGAATCAGTTCTAATGAGGTGGATGAAACTGGAGCCTATTATACAGAGTGAAGTAAGCCAGAAAGAAAAACACCAATACAGTATACTAATGCATATATATGGAATTTAGAAAGATGGTAACAATAACCCTGTGTATGAGACAGCAAAAGAGACACTGATGTATAGAACAGTCTTATGGACTCTGTGGGAGAGGGAGAGGGTGGGAAGATTTGGGAGAATGACATTGAAACATGTATAATATCATGTATGAAATGAGTCACCAGTCCAGGTTCGATGCACGATACTGGATGCTTGGGGCTGGTGCACTGGGACGACCCAGAGTGATGGTGTAGGGAGGGAGGATGGAGGAGGGTTCAGAATGGGGAACGCATGTTTCGATATTTGGCAAAACCAATACAATATTGTAAAGTTTAAAAATAAAATAAAATTTAAAAAATACATTCTAATGTAATGTTTGTTGTAGCTATAGGGTTCAGAGACTTTTACTTCCTTTGGTGTTCTTGCTTGTCCATGATTTATTTTAAACTCTACTTAGCAAGATACTTGTCTTGAAGCTAGGTCATATAAGATGCACTGCTATTGTATTAGGTCTCTGTTGGTATGATGGTAAAGTGTAGGAAAGGGTGAACATTTTATAATCTTCTGGTTAAATGTCAGTCTTTTAATGGGTCTGCGTCTCAGAGTTGTGACCTTCTCAAGTGTTTCTCCACTGGCATAGCTTATTTTCCCCTAAACTCTTCTCCTTGGGAACTTTCCTGGTGGCTCAGACTGTTAAAAATTTGCCTGCAATACAGGAGACCCAGATTTGATCCTGCGTTGGGAAGATCCCCTGGAGAAGGGAATGGCAACCCACACCAGTATTCTTGCCTGGAGAATTTCATGGACAGACAAGCCTACTCCTGGTTCTAAATTCCTACTATGTTTCCTTGAAGGTCTAACTTCTATTGATTGCTTCACAACCACATTAAACAAGACATAAAGAAGACTTGGGGATGGACTGGGGAGGGATACCATTTCCCTAGCAGGCATGAAGGTTTAGAATTTAGCTCTGGCAGTGTGATTTCCCCTGAAGTGTAGGTCTTTTCTAAGTCACTACAATTCTTCCCTCCCTACCCAGAGCCACAAGGACTTTTTCTTGAGCCTCATGGTGAGAACCTGGTAGGGTTGATGGGAGAAAAGCTCATGAAAGTGTTGGGGTTCCCACAAAGATTGCAGCCCTGGTAGTTTTTCTCTCACACCCTAGTCTGCACTTAGTCTCCAGCAGTACATACAGGTTACCATGTAAATGTTCATACAGTTTCATGGGTTTGGTGGCTTTTGTTCCACGTAAGCAGGTCTTAGCTGAAACTCTGCTTTTCTAGTCTTTGGATTTCAGGTTGTATGCCATTTGGCCTACAACTTCATTTCTATGAAAAGTCTAAGAAAAATTATGGATTTTCTTAGCTTTTTCTTATTGTTAACAATAGTTGAGCTATTTCAAATCCTGAAAGATGACACCGTGAAAGTGTTGCACTCAATATGCCAGCAAATTTGGAAAACTCAGCAGTGGCCACAGGACTGGAAAAGGTCAGTTTTCATTCCAGTCCCTGT
>NW_011495021.1:3914713-3915042 GCF_000754665.1 Bison bison bison
AGCTCAAAATTCTCCAAGCCAGGCTTCAGCAATACGTGAACCGTGAACTTCCTGATGTTCAAGCTGGTTTTAGAAAAGGCAGAGAAACCAGAGATCAAATTGCCAACATCCGCTGGATCAAAGAGTTCCAGAAAAACATGTATTTCTGCTTTATTGACTATGCCAAAGCCTTTGACTGTGTGGAACACAATAAACTGCAGAAAATTCTGAAAGAGATGGGCATACCAGACCACCTGACCTGCTTCTTGAGAAATCTGTATGCAGGTCAGGAAGCAACAGTTAGAAGTGGACATGGAACAACAGACTGGTTCCAAATAGGAAAAGGAGTA
>NW_011495021.1:3915142-3928298 GCF_000754665.1 Bison bison bison
CACCCTGCTTATTTAACTTATACTCAGAGTACATCATGAGAAATGCTGGGCTGGAAGAAGCACAAGCTGAGTCAAGATTGCTGGGAGAAATATCAATAACCTCAGATATGCAGATGACACCCCCCTTATGGCAGAAAGGGAAGAAGGAACCAAAAAAACCTACTTGATGAAAGTGAGAGTGGAAAGTGAAAAAGTTGGCTTAAAGCTCAACATTCAGAAAACAAAGATCATGGCATCTGGTCCCATCACTTCATGGGAAATAGATGGGGAAATAATGGAAACAGTGTCAGACTTTATTTTTCTGGGCTCCAAAATCACTGCAGATGGTGACTGCAGCCATGAAATTAAGACACTTACTCCTTGGAAGGAAAGTTATGACCAACCTAAATAGCATATTCAAAAGCAGAGACATTACTTTGCCAACAAAGGTCCGTCTAGTCAAGGCTATAGTTTTTCCAGTGGTCATGTATGGATGTGAGAGAAGAAAGCTGAGCACCAAAGAATTGATGCTTTTGAACTGTGGTGTTGGAGAAGACTCTTGAGAGTCCCTTGGACTGCAAGGAGATCCAACCAGTCCATTCTGAAGGAGATCAGCCCTGGGATTTCTTTGGAAGGAATGATGCTAAAGCTGAAACTCCAGTACTTTGGCCACCTGATGCGAAGAGTTGACTCATTGGAAAAGACTCTGATGCTGGGAGGGATTGGGGACAGGAAGAGAAGGGGACGACAGAGGATGAGATGGCTGGATGGAATCACTGACTTGATGGACGTGAGTCTGAGTGAACTCCAGGAGTTGGTGATGGACAGGGAGGCCTGGCGTGCTGTAATTCATGGGGTCACAAAGAGTCAGACACGACTGAGTGACTGAACTGAACTGAACTATAGAAGTAATGACTCCTCAATCTTTTTTGGGAAATGAAAATATGGACATCTTTTTGGAGGTCTTTGACACTTTTGATAATTTAATAAATTAGTCTTTACAGTTTTCTTTTCTTTTTTTTTTTGACATACCATGTGGCATGTGGGATCTTAGTTTCCCAACAAGGAATTGAACCCATATCCCCTGCACTGGAAGCATGGATACCTAACCACTGGACCACCAGGGAAGTCCCAGTCTTTACTCTTTGATGATTTAATAAATGAGTATTTTCTTAGCCAAATATATATAATATATATATATATATAAAACCATTTTTTCTATAAACTGCTCTAAAATTTACATTTATTAAATGGAAACAATAAAATTTAAAATATATATTTCATGGGTCCAGGCTTCCCAGGTGGCATCAGTGATAAAGAACCTGACTGCCAATGCAGGACACATAACAGATGTGGGTTTGATCTCTGGGTTGGAAAGATCCCCTATAGGAGAAAATGGCAACCCACTCCAGTATTCTTACCTGGAGTATCCCATGAACAGAACAGCCTGGTGGGCTACAGTCCATAGTGTGACAAAGAGTTGGACATAATGTAAGTGACTTAGATGCACATCACATTTTCCAATAAGAATTAAAATATTACTTTCATATAGATTACTGAGTAGATGTTTATTAACAAAATAAAATGTTTTGCATGTAATGCATCTAGAGGTATATAGGTAATGTAGGGCACTTTTAGGTACCCATTTATGACACACACAGAGCTAGAATCATATTCAACAGTGAAAAGCTGAAAAAATTTCCTCTAAATTTAGGAACAAAACAATGCCTAAAAAAAAAAAACAAAACAATGCCTACTCTAACCACTTCTTTTAACACAATATTGGAAATCTGAGCCACAGAAATTATACAAAAAGAATAAAAAGTATCAAAATTCTAAGGGAAGAAGATTGTCACTATTTGCACATGACATGATATGATATACAGAAACCCTAAGGTTGACACCAAAACTATTAAAACTAGTAAATGAATTCAATAAAATTGCAGGGTACACTATTAATATACAGAAATCTGTTGTTTTTCCATTGACTAATAATGAACTACCAGAAAGAGAAGGCAAAAAGTAACAAAGTCGTGTCAAAAGAATAAAATACCTAGGAATAAACCTAACCAAGAAGGTGAAAGATCTGAATTCTGAAAACTGCAAAATGTTGATGAAGGAAATTTAATATGATACAAATAAATAGAAAAATACCCTATGCTCTTGGAAGATTAATACTGTTAAAATGACCATACTACAGATTTAATGTGATATCTATCAAAGTACCCATGACCTTTTTCACAGACCTAGAACATATAATCTTAAAATTCATATGGAACAGAGAAGATGCCGAGTGGTCAAACCCTGGGGAAAAAAAAGAATGAAGTTGGAGATACTGCAAATCCTGATTTCAGACTATACTACAAAGATACAGTGATCAAAATAGCATGGTACTGGCACAAGAACGTATGCATAGACCAATGAAAAAAGAGAGCCCAGAAATAAACCCACACACCTATGATCAATGAGAAAGGAGGTAAGAATATAGAATGGAGAAAATACTTTAATAAATGATTCTGGGGAAACTGGACAGCTGTATGTTAAAGAAAGGAATTAGAATATACCCTTACACCATATTTTCTTGGGCTCCAAAATCACTGGAGATGGTGTCTGCAGCTCTGAAATTAAAGACGCTTGCTCCTTGGAAGAAATGCTGTGACAAATCTAGACAGCATATTAAAAAGCAGAGACATTACTTTGCTGACAAAGGTCCATATAGTCAAAGCTATGGTTTTTTCCAATAATCATTGGAATTGGACCATAAAGAAAGCTGAGCACCAAAGAATTGATGCTTTTGAACTGTGGTGTTTTGGAAATGACTCTTGAGAGTCCCTTGGACAGCAAGGAGATCAAACCAGTCAATCTTAATGGAATCAGTCCTGAATATTCATTGGAAGGACTGATGCTAAAGCTGAAGCATCAATACTTTGGTCACCTGATGTGAAGAACTGACTCATTGGAGAAGACCCTGATTCTGGAAAAACTGAAGGCAGGAGGAAGAAGGGATGACAGAAGATGAGACTCTTGGATGGTATCACTGACTCAATGGACATGAATTTGAGCAAGCCCCAGGAGGTGGTGATAGACAGGGAAGACTGACATGTTGCAGCCCATGGGGTTGCAAAGACTCAGACATGACTGAGCAACTGAACTTACACCATATACAAAAACAAATTCTAAATGGATTAAGGACCTAAGTGTAAGACCTGAAACTATCAAACTCCTAGAAGAGAATATAGGCAAAACACCTTGACATAAATTGTAGCAATGTCTTTTGGATCTGTCTGCTTTGGCAAAATAAATAAATAAATAAATAAACCAATTGGGTCTAATTAAACTTTAGAGTTTTTGCACAGCAAAAAAAATCACTGACAAAATTAAATACAACCTACTGAATAGGAGAAAATACTTGCCAGTGATATGACTGCCAAGTGGATAATATCCAAAATATATGAATAGCTCATATAATTCAATATCAAAAAAAAGCACAATCAAAAAATGAGAAGACATGAATAGACATTTTCCCAAAGAAGATATACAGATGGCTAAAATCACTGCAGATGGTGATTGCAGCTATGAAATTAAAAGACGCTTACTCCTTGGAAGAAAAGTTATGACCAACCTAGATAGCATATTGAAAAGCAGAGACATTACTTTGCCAACAAAGATCCATCTAGTCAAGGCTATGATTTTTCCAGTAGGCGTGGACGGATGTGAGAGTTGGACTGTGAAGAAGGCTGAGCGCCGAAGAATTGATGCTTTTGAACTGTGGTGTTGGAGAAGACTCTTGAGAGTCCCTTGGACTGCAAGGAGATCCAACCAGTCCATTCTGAAGATCAGTCCTGGGTGTTCATTGGAGGGAATGATGCTGAAGCTAAACTCCAGTACTTTGGCCACCTCATGCGAAAAGTTGACTCATTGGAAAAGACTCTGATGCTGGGAGGGATTGGGGACAAGAGGAGAAGAGGACGACAGAGGATGAGATGGCTGGATTGCATCACTGACTCGATGGACGTGAGTCTGAGTGAACTCCGGGAGTTGGTGATGGACAGGGAAGCCTGGTGTGCTGCGATTCATGTGGTCACAAAGAGTCGGACACGACTGAGCGACTTCACTTTCACTTTCACTTTAATAGGCACACAAAAATGTGTTCTGCATTTCTTTAATTATTAGAGAAATTCAAATCAAGACTATAATAAGGTGTCATTATACACCAGTCAGAGTGGCTATCTTCAAAAAGTCTATAAATAATAAATGCTAAAGCAGCCTTGGATAAAGGGGAAACTTCAGACACTCAGTGGTAATTAAATTGGTGTAACCACTACGGGACATAGTATGGTGGTTCCTTTAAAAACAGAACTACCGTATGATCCAGTAATCCCACTCCTGGGCCCATACATGGATAGATGAAAACTCTAATTCAAAAGACACATGCACCCTAATGTTAATAGTGGCATTATTTACAACAGCAAAGATGTGGAAACAATCCATCAATACGTGTATACACACACACACACACACACACACATACAACATAGACTATTTCTAAGCCATAAAAAACAATGAAATCAACAGACAAATGGATAAAAAAGATGTGATTTTATTTATATTTATACACACATATATATATATATTCACACACATATGTATATTTATAAAATACATAATGGAATATTTCTCAGCCATACCAAAGAGTGAAATGCTGTCATTTGCAGCAATATGGATGAACCTAGAGAACATTATGCTTAGTGAAATAAGTCAGAGAAAGATAAATGTTATATGATATCACTTCACTTGTGGAACTTAAGAAAATAGAACAGAAGAGTGTATATAGCAAAACTAAAGGATGTATATAGCAAAATAAACAGACTCACAGATATAGAAAACAAACCCAGAGGTTACCAGTGGGGAAAGGGAAGTGTGAAGCCACAAGACAGGGCTATGTGATTAAAAGATACAAGCGTCTTTAGTTTTGTATACTAGTCAACTGACATGCAATTTACCTATGTTTATTATTGGGAATGTATGAATTATTTTTGTCATAAATAACTGGAGTTTTTGTATATGTAAATTTGTTAATGTATGCATAATATATAATTTTTATACATACATGCAATCAAGGAAGTTAGTTATAATTTTATATGTGTATATATATGATTATATATATAATTTTATATGCATTTAATTTTTTCTATTCACTTTGACAATTGTCATACAATGTACAAAAAGTACAAAAGCTAATCCATTTTTGGTTAGAGTCACACTGCAAAAAGTAATAGTAAGTTACATGAAGAATTCAGGTGTTCTGTACAAACCTGTTCATGCTGCCTGTCACATGATGCATTTAAAGCTGAAATACTATCAAAATCTCTTGCTTTTGTAGCAGTCTCACAGTTCCTGACAATGATGAAGACAGGAACAATGAGACTTTGAACAGGTCTGGCATTGGATTAGAGAAGGCAATGGCATCCCACTCCAGTACTCTTGCCTGGAAAATCCCATGGACGGAGGAGCCTGGTGGGCTGCAGTCCATGGGATCGCTAAGAGTCGGACAGGACTGAGCAACTTCCCTTTCACTTTTCACTTTCATGCATTGGAGAAGGAAATGGCAACCCACTCCAGTGTTCTTGCCTGGAGAATCCCAGGGACGGGGGAGCCTGGTGGGCTGCCGTCTATGGGGTCGCATAGAGTCGGACACGACTGAAGTGACTTAGCGGGAGCAGCAGCAGGCATTGGGTTGATTCTACTCGATAAGGGTTAAAACTCTAGCATTTGCAACAGAGTAGTTTGAAATAAATCTTGCTAGTTCCAGAAATGCATCACACATAATCACTCTCCCATCTGGCCTTTATATATGTAAATCTATATATATAATTATTTAGCTGGTACAAAGTCCAGGTGGGAATATTAAAGGAAATGAAGCATGTATTTTAATATATTCTCAAATTATTTCCTAAAGTTTCTTTCTGTTTATAATGCTACATGCAACACATGTCAACTTTAGACAAAATATGTATACATTAGAAATCAAAATTATCATATTAAAATGTGTCAGATTTGATGTATAACAGACATCATATCATGTGTATATCCACACACCTTCCCCTCAAGGGGAATAATTAAAAGTCTCATCCACTAACTAAAATCCACTCAAAACCGAGGTTTTCTATGTAAATTTGCCTGGGTATGTTTGGATGTGGCTTCTCAAGGTTGAGAGACCTAAAAAGAAAGAGATGAATATTCTGTTCTGCTTTTCCTGTGCCTGCTTTCTGACACATACAAAACCAATAGAAATAGAAATGCAGAGAATGTTCTTCCTGTCCAGAAGTAAAAACATTCACTCTTATTTTTCCCTATCTTCACAGTAAGCTTTTTAAAAATAGTATTAAGAAAAAAATCATTTTTTTATTCATAAAATTTAATGGGCAGAGTTCATCTAATTAGACTGCAGGATCTTTCGAGGCTCGGAACTGCTATTTGAAACTCTCTCATTTATCTGAATTGGGGAGACATTTTGTCCTGATTTTCATACTTCTCTGACAGACTACAGCTTAGTCATCATGGTGCATTCTTCTTTCAATATCAGCCAGTGGGTTTTTTAGGATTTTGTTCCCGTTTCTGTTTTTTTTTTTTTAATATTCAAAGATTTTTCTTGCTCAAACTACAATCTATATGCTAATGACTCTCAAATCTGTGACTTTAGGTCTCTTGTGTACAATGGATTATTGGACAGAGCTACTTGAAAATCACAATAGAGGCTTAAAATGGAACATGATTAAAATTTTAAAACCGCACCAGTGTCTTTTAAACTGCTTCTTGTCCTGTCATCCTTTCCCTACCCCCAGCCCCACCCCTAGTCACCATCTGCTCTGCCTACTTTTTCTACATTCCTAGCATGTTAAATGACTTAACAATTCACTTTGTCTATCAAGTGAGAGACTTGGAAGTCAGTCTCAATGATTATTTCCCCCATATACCTATATTCAATGATATATTTTTATCATTTTCATATCCTAATTATATCTTATTCTGCTCTGAGCAGTACCAATAGCTAAAATTTAGGTGTTTTTTCTCTTGGCTAATTTTCATGGTATCTTAAACTGTCTTTTTTTCTACATTTTTTATTCTCTTCCCTAGCCATCCTAATTCTACATGGGCTGCTGCTGCTGCTGCTGCTAAGTCGCTTCAGTAGTGTTCGACTCTGTGCGACCCCATAGATGGCAGCCCACCAGGCTCCGCCGTCCCTGGGAGTCTCCAGGCAAGAACACTGGAGTGGGTTGCCATTTCCTTCTCCAATGCAAGTCTCAAAAATTCCAACCTAATGAAGCTATATTCTGCCTACCTCAAATCTTTTAATACATTCATCACACAGGTCCTATATAACCTACTTTTCTCTGACCCTTTTATCTTTTTCTCTTAGCATATCTTTATTCCATATACATCCTGCAAAACGCCCTGCTCCTGGACTACTCAAAATCTTTTTCTGAATTTTTGCACATGGTTTGTTCTATTTAAAATATCCAACCTGATCTCATCCATCTCATTAACTTCTATTCTTCAAGATGCAGCTAAAGCATTAGTATCCTGCTATCCTGTAAAAATTACTCTGAAATCCGCACCCAATTTTCAGCTTCCTCTGGCTTCTGTATTTGTGTGTGTGTGTGTGTGTGTGTGTGTGTGTGTGTGTGTGCTGGGAGGGAGGAAAAAGAGAAAGATTGACTTAGTTAAAGGAACTGCCTCATGTGATTTATGAAGGTACATGTCCAAAATTTTGAGGTTGGACCAGCAGGCTTGAGACCCAGGGAAGAGTCCAAAGCCGTTGGATGGCAGAATTCCTTCTTGTTCAGAAGAGGTTTATCTTTGTTCTGTTATGGCCTTCAGTTTGTTGAATAAAACCCAACCATGTTATGAAAGGTAGTAAGCTTTACTCAAAGTCCATTGATTTAAATGTTAATCTTATCCAAAAATGAAAACAACATTTAAAATGATGTTTGACCAAATATTGACACATAAAATTATCCATCACAAGTCCCCATTTCTGTGCTTTTATTTTGTAATTCTATAGAACTCTGGCTAGTTTTTTTAGAGACAGATGATTTTAAGAAATCCACAAGTATAGCATAATAATCAAATCATGGAAAAATAAAGAGCAAGAGTCTTTCATCCTTTCCATACCTTTCTTTCTTCTTGGTCCAATACCCTAGAGAAAGTCATTTTATCTGCTTGTAGTACCTCTAGTAGTTACTTGCATATTCCAAATAATATTTTTATAGCTCTTTCTTATTTAGTCATATTTAGATATTATCCTAATTGTTTTGTTTTTATACTTAGAGCATCCCCAATACAAATTGGCCTGCCTCCAAAGATAATTTTAGATCCTCTTTAATTAAAACAATATGCTTACAATTTTATGTTTTGGTTGTGATTACCCACTTTATAAGATGAGGATATGTGCACCTTTTCCTTCTCTGTACTTTATTCTTTTTAATATCTCCCTACATCTATCAAATATAATATTTTTATTATAAAATTTTCATAAACTTTTTTTCCTCAAACATAAAACCTTTTCATACAAGTCTATATAGATTGTAGTTTGAGCAGGAAAAAGTTTGTATTTTCCATTTGAGTATATTATATACCCACATAGAGAGCAAGGCAGAAGTTATATACTATTTGTGATTTAACTGCAGAGGTTGTAAAGCATTAATTCTGCATGTTCTATTCATGAAGAGTGGATCATTATGCCTAACCTTCACTCAAAAAAAGGGAAAATATTCATCTCCTTTTAAAGGTGGAATATCAAATAATTACAAGTATATTTTAAAATATTATTCCAACTCCTTATCATATTACAATTTTATTCTATCAGAATATTTAATTTACATCATAGTAATGAATCTTAATTTTTCTAATTGCATTTTATTATTTCCTCTATGGAAGGCTTAATACAGGAGGGAGATTCATTGCTAGTGGCCATTCAGATACCGTTCTCCCAAACCTCCTTTCCTACATTTTTCAAGTTTCGTCCTTCCAATCTCCCGAGCAACAGCAAAGACTGTTGGCACTGCCTTTGAGTTCACAAACATATATCTTTTCTGAGTCATTCTTTCTCCACAGAGAGTAGATAACTAGGTATAATACCTACAGCTGCAATGATTGGAGAAATATTTCTTCTCACCATTGTATTTTCAGGTCAATACCGAGTGCATCTTTACTGCAAGAGTAGTCCATTTTCGGTTTTTACTTGCATACCTAATCGACACATTCATGATATGTTTCATTTCCTATTAAGAGTTATAGGAAGCTACACTTAAGGCCTTTTGTATTACTAGATTTAAAGACTTAAGTGTAACAGTAGTGACATGTGGTTTGTGTCAGTGGTTAGGATAGCTTTTCTATGCCTTCTAGATATCCTTGCTATTTTTGTCCAATGTTGAAAGTGACAACATTTCAGGATGGATTGTTGCTGGGCCACCTTTATCTGTGTTGGCAATATCCAGTTCATGATGTTCTTGGTCAGAAGCTCAGAATTTACTGGGACTCTTTATTCGCTAAAAGCTGCTTTGTGAATGGTGGAAGGTTGCTGCAGGGATCGTAGCTTTGTTTCTGAATGTTGGGAGTTGGCACTTCCACTTTCCTTTTGGAGTTTGCTAGAGAATCCACATCTTTCTCTCCCAAAAATACCTCTGGTAACTTGGGGTCTTTTGAGTCATATGTCTTAGAGATATTTTGTACCTCAACCTGGGCCTGATGGAATATACCTCCTAGGAGCTGTCAGTCTACAAATAAATGGATTACAGTATTACCCTTAAAAGTAGAATATTCAGCCATTGAAACCCCAAAGGTGTTGTGCTTCTTTCTTTTATTCTCTAGGAGGTCAAAGTATAATAAACTGTCCTGTACTTTGTAGAGAGTTTTCTAGCACGTCTTAGACCACTAGAACCTTAAAACTTCACAAGTGGGAGAGTCTCTGAATCTCTTTAGGGCGATCTCTCATGGACTGGAGCACATCTGTCTTACCAAGTCGTCGAGAACTCTTACCACTTGTCATTTTGTGCTGTATTAAAAAGTCATCAGTACAATGGAACAGTAAGATGTTCTGCATAATCCCCTTTGCTCTTCCAGGATTTTATCATCTACATTACTACTGGGATATCAGTTCCATAACTGAATAACCTACTGTCAACCCCACCCTATAAAAGGCAACCCTAACTAAGCTTCTCAATGTACTACTCTACCAGTTTCCTGATCCCACCAGACTATACCTTCAGTTCAGTTCAGTTCAGTTCAGTCGCTCAGTCATGTCCGACTCTTTGCGACCCCATGAATCGCAGTTCGCCAGGCCTCCCAGTCCATCACCGACTCCCGGAGTTCACTCAGACCCACATCCATCGAGTCAGTGATGCCATCCAGCCATCTCATCCTCTGTCATCCCCTTCTCCTCCTGCCCCAATCCCTCCCAGCATTAGAGTCTTTTCCAATGAGTCAACTCTTCACATGAAGTGGCCAAAGTACTGGAGTTTCAGCTTTAGCATCATTCCTTCCAAAGAAATCCCAGGGCTGATCTCCTTTATTCTCCAGCTAAACAAAGTGTCCTCCAGACTGCTTAAAAGAGGCAGTTGCGGTGCTTCCTAGCTTTATGCAGTTGATAGATTTTATCAAAATGAACTCTCAGTCTGTTTAGCAGTTTGGACTTTTCTACTTAATTTATTGTGAGATGCTGTTTTTCCAAGTTTAGTAGGATCTTCCCAGGTGCATATAAGTTCTGAATGGGGTCTCTTATGTCAAGCCTTATGTCATAAGGCTTATGACATAAGCCTTATGTCAAAGGAGCACGCCCTCATATAAACAAGCTCTCCTATATCCAATTTTGTAATAGCTTAAGATGAGTGCACACAATGTTGGGAGATAAAAACACACATTTAATAAATAAAAGATAAAACTCTAAGGTCTTGAATGTCAGAAAGTAGTATTAGTATATATTAGGGAAAGTAATCAATTATATGGTGATTTGAAGAAAGAGTACCTAATTTCAAAAAGTATACATTTTTAGTTCTCTTAATGATACTTTTAGCTCTGACACATAGGCCTTATAGTCTATTTTTTAGACTGCTTTTTATTATTTGCAGTATTTAGTATTTACACTGAAATAAAATTGATATTTTCTATCTCTTACTCAACGAATGATTATTCTGACTTTATTAGAAAAAGCAAATTCTCCTATCCCAAAGGAGTGTTTATTGAAATGGTGTCACCTGATTTTAAATATTGTACATAATCAGGATGCATATTTCACTGATAATGTAATTTAAGTTATATATTCATAATGAAAGACTCCATGGTACAAATTGTTTTTATTCAATTTGATACGGCCTTTAATGTTGAGTCTCTTGCTTAATTTTCAAAATCCATTCACTAATGCATGACTGGGTAATGGTTTAGATAATAAGTGTGTAGGGTATATATGTAACCAAGATTATGCTTATTCTCCTGATGTTTAATAATGGCAGGATACCAATTTCTTCAATTATACTGTCACACTAACAACCAGATACTTAGGTAGCCATCATTAACTATGTAATAGTTTATTGCTCTTCTCTCAGGAAGTTAGGAAATAGAGTAAACGGTGGGTGGCTGGAGGTCAACTAAAGAAAAGGAAATAAAGTAGAAGTAGGGTGAAACTACCAGAGTCGAGCCTATAGCTGTGAGCACCTACGTAATGGCGATTAATTACCCTAAGTTTTACTGTCTTCCTTTTTTGCCTTCATATAGCATCTATTCAATAATTTTTATTGAAGAATAGTTAATTTACAACATTAACTTCAAGTGTATAACATAGATGTTTGTTTTTTAATGGATTATACTTCATTAAAAGTTATTCCAAAATAATAGTTATAATTCCTTATGCTGTACAATATCTTCTTGCTGCCTATCTATTTTGTACACAGTACTTTGTACTTCTTAATCACGTAGCCCTGTCTTGCTCCTCCCCACTTCCCTTTCCCCACTGGTAATCATGAGTTTGTTCTCTATATCTGTTTCTGTTTGGCTATATACATTTATTTGTTTTATTTTCTTAGATTCAACAAATAAGTGATATCATAGAGTATTTGTCTTTCTCTGTTTGACTTATTTCACTGAGTAGAATATTCTCTTGTTCTATCCACATTTTAGCAAATAGCAGCATTTCAATCTTTTTAATGGTTGAGTAAAATTCCATTATATATTATTTATACTCACATCTTCTTTATCCATTTGTCTGTAGATATCATTATTTTATGGCTGAGTAATATTCCACCTGTGTGTGTATGTGTGTGTGTACACACACAACCACATCTTAAACCAGCTATTTGTTGATTGGCATTTGGGTTGTTTTCATGTCTTTGCTATTGTAAATAGTGATGCTATGAGCAATGAGGTTCATGTATATATTTGAATTAGATTTTTTTAGTTTTTTAGATGTATACCCAGGAGTAGAATTTCTGGATCATATGGTAATTTCAGTTTTTTTAAGAAGCCTCTATACTGTTTTCCCCAATGGCTTCACTGATTTACATTCCTACCAACACTATAAAAAGGGTCCCCTTTTCTCTACATCTTTACCAACAGTTGTTATTTAGGTTCTTTTTGATGATAGCCATTTTGACAGGTATGAAGCGATAGTTCATTGTGGTTTTGATTTACATTTCCAATAAATACTAATTAAATGAATCAAATGAAGGATGATAAAATTTTTTGTCATCTTGGGAAAAGACCTTACATGAATTATAAAAAAAAACAGTTTATGAGATACAGTTCTCCTTCATAGTTCTTAGATAAACTAAAAACATCATAACTACTACTACAATAGATCTAATTCAATTAAGGTTATATACTATATTTAAAAGAGTTGATTTTTCAGTTCAGTCGCTCAGTTGTCTCTGACTCTTTGCGACCCCATGAATCACAGCACGTCAGGCCTCCCTGTCCATCACCAACTTCTGAAGTTTACCCAAACCCATGTCCATTGAGTTGGTGATGTCATCCAACCATCTCATCCTCTGTCATCCCCTTCTCCTGCCCTCAATCTTTCCCTGCATCAGGGTCTTTTCCAATGAGTCAGCTCTTCACATCAGGTGGCCAAAGTATTGGAGTTTCAGCTTTAGCATCAGTCCTTCCAATGAACACCCAGGACTGA
>NW_011495021.1:3928440-3928714 GCF_000754665.1 Bison bison bison
GAGTCAGCTCTTCACATCAGGTGGCCAAAGTATTGGAGTTTCAGCTTTAGCATCAGTCCTTCCAATGAACACCCAGGACTGATCTCCTTTAGGATGGACTGGTTGGATCTCCTTGCAGTCCAAGGGACTCTCAAAAGTCTTCTCTAACACCACAGTTCAAAAGCATCAATTCTTCAGTGCTCAGCTTTCTTTATACTCTAACTGTCACATCCATACATGACCACTGGAAAAACCATAGCCTTGACTAGACGGACCTTTGTTGGCAAAGTAATGT
>NW_011495021.1:3928814-3936460 GCF_000754665.1 Bison bison bison
GCTTTTGAAAATGCTATCTAGGTTGGTCATAACTTTCCCTCCAAGGAGTAAGCGTCTTTTAATTTCATGGCTGCAGTCACCATCTGCAGTGATTTTGGAGCTCAGAAAAATAAAGTCAGCCACTGTTTCCACTTTTTTCCCATCTATTTGCCAAGAAGGGATGGGACCAGATGCCATGATCTTCATTTTCTGAATGTTGAGCTTTAAGCCAATTTTTTCACTATCCTCTTTCACTTTCATCAAGAGACTCTTTAGTTCTTCACTTTCTGCCATAAGGGTGGTGTCATCTGCATATCTGAGGTTACTGATATTTCTCCTGGCAGTCTTGATTCCAGCTTGTGCTTCCTCAAGCCCAGCGTTTCTCATGATGTACTCTGCATATAAGTTAAACAAGTAGGATGATCATATACAGCCTTGATGTACTCCTTTTCCTATTTGGAACCAGTCTGGTGTTCCATGTCGAGTTCTAACTGTTGCTTCCTGACCTGCATACAGGTTTCTCAAGAGGCAGGTCAGGTGGTCTTGTATTCCCATCTCTTTAATTGATTTTTAGTTATAAGGAAATCATACTCCATTGAAAGATATGTTTTGGTTATCCAGATACTCTGAAGCTTGTAGCAATTTTGTTAGAAATGACTTAGAATTTAGTCTTTGTCACTGGCTTTGTAAATATGTAAATTAATGATGAATCTTACTTATAATTTTCTTCTTGCCAATAATACCATTCCCTATTTTGATGAAAGAAAAAAAAATGAAATGAATACATTCTGGCCAGTTGGATTTCTGCTTTTAGCATTACTTACTGCATATATATTTTTTCTGCAACTTATATATATATGTTTATATTTTCACTGAATTACAGATAATCTAATACTAATACTCTAGATCTTTATAAACTTTACTACCAGAAAAACTGGAGTACTTAAATCTTCCTTTGCAATTAACTCATAGGAAATAGTAAACATATAACATAATAAAGTCATTCATTTCAAAAATTAAAAACTGTAGAGCATGTAATCTTTTATTGCAAATTTGAAATTTTCTCAGAGGGGAGATCTTAAAAGTCATCATTACAAGAAAAAAAAAAGAATTTAGCCATGTATGATGATGAACATTAGCCAGACTTATCATAGTGATCATTTTGTAATATATACAAATATAAAATCATTATATTCTGCACCTGAAACAAATATAATGTTATATGTCAACTATACCTTAATAAAAAATTTAGAAATGAAAAAAAGAATGTAATTTGGTGCAACCATCTGGAAAAATTTGAAAATAACTACTAAATTTGAAAATGTTTATACTTAAGGACACAGAGTTCACCATTAAGCATATTTAATATTATTGCAATAGAGCTACATGTAACAAAAGAAATAAAAATATTTGGGTGAAAGTTGAGCTGAAAAAGACATGTTTACTCTGTGTAATTTATGAAATTGTAAAGGAATTATGCAATAATATTTATATATATCTATACATATATACAGCAAAGTTTAAACATTTTAATAAATAATTAGCCATTGTTTTAAGTGATAACTGAACTTTAGGGGGAAAGTTTTATATATTTTAGTTCATTAAAAAAGATATTTGAAACATATATGGAGAATGCTAAGCTATATTGGTCATTGAAGCATTATAGATATTTCTTTTTAAAATTAATTTTCCTTTTTGGTATATATTACAATTAAACTTAATACACAAAGTAAAGTGACATTGCATGTATTTAAATATAGTAAGAAAAATAACTAGGGGCATCCAATTTTCACACTTTGGCAAGTTATTATGTGGTCTACTTCATGTGATGTGTGATAATCAAGTGAAACTTACTAACAGTATCTTTGATATTTCCCTGTTTTGAATATAAAGTTACACCAGAAATATTAACAACTATAAGATATACAGGAAATGACTCAGATATTTAACGTATATCTTTTCCTTGCTTGTAAGGGCATGTGATCATATTTTGCTCTTTGATATTGAGTAACTTCATTAATTGTACTTGGTGCTTCAAAACTAACAAATTTCATACTAATTGGTCTGGATTCCCAATAGTTTCCACTGTACTTAGAAACAGTACCTGGCTACAGTGAGGGTTTAAATATATGAATTAATATCTTGATGTCATCTCAGAGTTGTTCCAATTCATATATTTAGAGATTTCCAATGCCAAAAAGCATCTATTTCTATTCTTTTATAGAGAAATGTTTGAGAGATCAACAGTCAAAATATTCATGCAAGTTATTACAGAATCAAAGGGGGCAACTGCAGATTAGGGGTGAAAAGAAGAAACTGTGCAGCAATCTGATTATCCAGGTGATGACATGTGGTGACTTAATATAGGGAATAAACAAAGAAAAGAGAGATAACTGGATAAATAAAAGATAGAGGTAGTTACTCATGGATGACAGGATATGTTTTATGCTTCTGCCATGTTTAGTTTCATATGGTGTCCCATTTCATGGGGAAAATTACAGTGGGTCAATTTCCCAAATGATAGCATCATACGCCTGATATATTTGCAGCACTTGATGTCTATATGAGTCACTGTATAAATGGTTTTAACCTTTACTTATTATAAGATATGGTTGTTTGGGGTTGCATATATTATCTTGTTTTATCTTTTTGGGGACAGAGTAACATAGAAAAGGAGACAGTGATTTATTATATGCTTTAAAAATAAGGACACAAAAAATGGATAGGGAGAGAATCAGAACATACTGAGATTTTACCAGAGTGATTTGCAGCTGAATATTTTTAAACTGGAGCATAACCTCAGGTTAAATATCATGACCATCATCTGGCACTCATTTCTCTTAAGGAAAGAGTATGTAATTAATGATTTTTATTTGTCTTTTAAAATTTTATTGCTACTGATAATTTATTGAAAATACAGCAAAGCACATTTGGCCTTTTAAGCTATTTTAGTACAAAATTGAAGAGTAGATCTTCTAATCTAATGACCTTAGTCTAGTTAGTAACTTTCACTAACATACTAGTATTCTCCAAATGTATATTTGTGTGTAATGGGTGTGTGTGTGTGTATGTGTGTGGGTGTGTTTGGATACAGCTAGGGAAGGGAGAAATCCACTTTTGACAAGAAAGTAACAGCAGCTACATTTGCTAAGTTCTGTTTCTATATACAGAATACCTGCCAGCCTGCTGACATGATGCAGACTAAACTGCAATGTTGAATGATTAAGGCCAGCTGGTGTTTTTCCAGTTGATTTGCATTTTTGGAGCTCAAGGTGATCCCCTTTTATTTTTAACCGATGTTCATGACTCAAAAAGTTGGCATCTCATAAGGACAGTAAAGTGACTTCTGTTAAAGACATAAGAAGTGAAGGCTGAAAAACACAAATAGAAATGATTAACATCAAAGTGGCTAATTGCAATAATTGCTCGGTGAATGTTTACCTTGTTGATTAAATTTAACTATTCATAAATAGCCTAAGTATAATCTATATTCTGAAGTTGCATGGGAAGGGTGCAGGAATGTAGAGGAAAAAAAAATGTCCCTGTGATGGAAGGAAACTTTCCAATTAAATATAAATGAAATTTGCAATAAAAATTGGATTGGATTCAAGTAAAAACTATTTCTTCAAATCTATTAGGCAAAATGTTACTTTATCTTAAAGTCATATCTTATTGCAGTAAAGACAATTATTTCCCACTCCCTTCGTATTTGTCCCCTGTACCATCACCACCACTTTTAGGCCTTAACTTCTCAAGGCAAGATCTTATTTAAATTCACAATACAGGCTAACATATTGTGAGAGACAGATTTAATTACTTTATATGTTATTTATTTATAGAGGCTATTGGTAGTATGTTTGACCTATACTTGGGAAGCTCAGGTAGCTCAGTGGTAAAGAATCTGCTTGCCAATGAAGGAAATGTGAGTTCGATCCTTGGGTTGGGAAGATCCCCTGGAAAAGGAAATGGCAACCCACTCCAGCATTCTTGCCTGGAGAATTTCATGGACAGAGGAGCCTGGGGGTCTACAGTCCATGGGGTCAAAAAGCGTCAGACACAACTTAGTGGATGAAGATGACATAACATAATTTATACTTATCATATTTGCTTACTCTATGTCCTTACTATTTATTGACTTAAATTGAACATTTTTTAAATTTTATTTTATTTTTTAACTTTGCAATATTGTACTGGTTTTGCCATATATCAAAATGAATCTGCCACAGGTATACATGTGTTTCCCATCCTGAACCCTCCTCCCTCCTCCCTCCCCATACCCTCCCTCTGGGTCATCCCAGTGCACCAGCCCCAAGCATCCAGTATCATGCATCGAACCTGGACTGGTGACTCGTTTCGTATATGATATTATACATGTTTCAATGCCATTCTTCCAAATCATCCCACCCTCTCCCTCTCCCACAGAGTCCAAAAGACTGTTCTACACATCAGTGTCTCTTTTGCTGTCTCATATACATGGTTATTGTTACCATCTTTCTAAATTCCATATATATGCGTTAGTATACTGTATTGGTGTTTTTCTTTCTGGCTTACTTCACTTTGTATAATAGGCTCCAGTTTCATCCACCTCATTAGAACTGATTCAAATGAATTCTTTTTAATGGCTGAGTAGTACTCCATTGTGTATATGTACCACAGCTTTCTTATCCATTCATCTGCTGATGGACATCTAGGTTGCTTCCATGTCCTGTCTATTATAAACAGTGCTGCGATGAACATTGGGGTACACGTTTTAATTACATTTACTTTATTCAAGCATGAATCTTTTGTCTCCTTCACACAAAATCTATAAAGCATTGAAAACATTTCAATCTTAAAACTGTGGATTGGAAAACTCAAAGTAGATCAATATTAACAATTTATACATGAAAATGGGATTTTTAAACAAAAACCATTTCTGTGAAATTTTATCTCTTCATTCTATACATTTTGTAATTTGGTCTTATCAAGTAATAATCTTGTGCCTAATATTTTAAGTACTGAAAGACAAAGGGAGACATAGGAGAATTAGTTTTGAGCCACAACTTAGTGTTGGACTATCAAAGCATACGAGGTTAGTGCAGAGAATAATTTTTAATTGCAATTGGAGAACTGCATTTCCCATCTGTTTGTCAGTTGTCTTATCTATGCATGGAATGCTTTTGTCTCTTAGCTGCAAAAGTCTTATTAAGTCATTAAATTTCATGATTCTGTCAAATGTAAGGCATATTTTATGTTTAAATTATGCCTTGGAAATAAAGCCAGTTCTTCACAAATGCATAAAAATATTTTGCCAGCACCTCTTCCCATGAACACAGGTATCTTCAAGTTGTAAATTATTTTTAGGCTGAAAGTCTGAAGAAACATTGGCACAGGGCACATACATGAGATTCCTTATAAAGTTTGATATGAAATATAATTATGGTGGATAAAATACTTTTAAAATCATCATAAACTGAATAATACTCTAAAAAACAAACTTGTTTAACAGAGAAGCATGGCCTTATCTTTGAAAACAGTATTTTAAGTACAATAGTTTATAAAGTCAAGAAATGATAAGTATGTACTATGTGCTTAGCTCCATAGATACAATATAGGACAATACTGGCAGCTCTTGTTAAAATTCATGGTTCTGTATGATTTAAGATCACTTTAAGGAAAAGACTGGTTAAAAAGACTTAACAGTAATGAAGTAACCTAATGTCAGACATTAAGTTTAAGGATAATCACTGTATTTACTTTGGAGATCATGTCTTACTAGGTTAAATCTCTACTCACTTATTTCAAGACTATTAAATTAAAAAGTGAAAAAGAAAAAAAAAAAACCTTCTTGATTCTAGTAATTAGTCTATGTAAAAACTTTCATTCCATACATATTGTCAGTTAGATAGCTATCAGTATATACTGATAAACTAAATGTCATTTCAAAAAATGCTAGAATGAATTAAAATGATTTATGATGAAAGTGAGATGGAACAGATGAATTTACCCAAAAATATTGTGTGACTCAGTTTTGAATAATCATATATTTCTGTCAATTTACAAAAATTATCATTGAAATATTAATAAGGTGGTTGAAATCTTTTTGGAAATAACATTGTGATCGTCTCAAAGTAGAATTATTTGAAGATCTGGAACTATTTACTATGAAGGAAAGCAACTTTAAAATACAACATTGAGTCTATAATATTCCTTAGTTATAACTTGAAATTCCTTATGCAGATAATAAAACCAAGACTGTCTATAATATAAAATCTAGTCAAGTAATCATGTGAGTATTTTATGTACTAATGAACTATTTAAAATTGAATATATGTAAGTGTGGATTAAGGGATATATAAAAGTGAAAAGATTGCTGAGAAAAGAGACTTTAATGGTTATTAAGAAACCATTTTTATCTATTTGATAAATAGAGATATTAAAATACCACTAATGAATACTGGTAAAAAGATGAAAATGGGAATATTATCTAGCCCTCTAGCATAATAGAAACATGGGTAATGGTCTGAGCTAGTTTTGAATTTAAGCTCTTCAAATTATCAACTATAAGCATAGAGACATTATCCATTCCTGAGTCATAATTTTTTTAGTCTCAGTTCAGTTCAGTCGCTCAGTTGTGTCCGACTTTTGTGACCCCATGAACCTAAGCACTCCAGGCCTCCCTGTCCATCACTAACTGCCAGAGTCTACACAAACCCGTGTCTACTGAGTCGATGATGCCATCCAGCCATCTCATCCTCTGTCATCCCCTTCTCCTCCTGCCCTCAGTCTTTCCCAGCATCAGGGTCTTTTCAAATGAGTCAGCTCTTCTCATCAGGTGGCCAAAGTATTGGAGTTTCACCTTCAACATCAGTTCCTCCAATGAACACCCAGGACTGATCTCCTTTAGGATGGATTGGTTGGATCTCCTTGCAGTCCAAGGGACTCTTAAGAGTCTTCTCCAACACCACAGTTCAAAAATATCAGTTCTTTGGTACTCAGCTTTCTTTATAGTCCAACTCTCACATAGATACATGACTATTGGAAAAACAATAGCCTTGACTAGATGGACCTTTGTTGGCAAAATAATATCTCTGCTTTTCAATATGCTGTCTAGGTTGGTCATAACTTTCCTTCCAAGGAGTAAGCGTCTTTTAATTTCATGGCTGCAGTCACCATCTGCAGTGATTTTGGAGCCCCCCAAAATAATTTTTCAGTCTACAATATGGAATAATAGTAACTTCTCATAAAGTTGTTAGTACAAAATGAGATTAAATTTTAAAATGCTTATCTCAAGTTAGTAAAATATCAGATGTTTAATAAATATTAGTTCCTAAAATAGTTAACAGCATTATTACTTTTAATGTTAGGCATTATAGGTGAAAATTTATAATTAAGTGATAGGAGTATAGACGGTGCTGTGTAAATCTCCTTTGTCTTGTTACATCATCATAGCAAAATTAATTACAAGGTAAAATCAGGAAAAAAATAGGCAACTTGAGGATAAAAATAATTATCAGAATACTCTTCTTTTAATCTAACATGGTTAAGTTATTAGATTCTGACAATCTGAGAATAACAAAGGGAATGTTGATAACAGTAACATAATAGAAAGTTTTGAGAACATCATAATATTTTTTAATATTTGAATTCATACCATAAAATTTTTGGAGAAGAGGATTTTCAAATTG
>NW_011495021.1:3936560-3949703 GCF_000754665.1 Bison bison bison
TTGAAAATGAAGAGCAGCTTTACCTTTATTTTCAAAACTGGGGGGTGTGATATTGATATTTTAGTATCAGGTTTATGCTACCAAAAATTTAAGCTATTGATAAATAGAGCTTAAAAAATCCTCCCTATTCCTTTTAAAATTAGGCGACTATCTTCGCCTTTGAAGTTCTGAGAAAACTCATAAAATTGCCTCATTTAAAATTTCTTTAAATTCAGGCAAATTTGGAAAACAGTAAAAGGCTTAGATATACCCATTGAATCCATAGTTCCAAAGAATAGCAAGGAGAGATAAAAAAGCCTTCTTCAGTGATCAATGCAAAGAAATAGAGGAAAACAACAGAATGGGAAAGACTAGAAATCTCTTCAAGAAAATTAGAGATACCAAGGGAACATTTCGTGCAAAGATGGACACAATAAAGGACAGAAATGGTAGGGACCTAATAGAAGCAGAAGATATTAAGAAGATGTGGCAAGAATACACAGAAAAACTATACAAAAAAGATCTTCATGACCCAGATAACCTTGATGGTGTGATCACTGACCTAGAGCCAGATATCCTGGAATTTGAAGTCAAGTGGGCATTAGGAAAGCATCACTATGAACAAAGCTGTGGTGATGGAGGTGATGGAATTTTGGTTGAGCTGTTTCAAATCCTAAAAGATCATATTGTGAAAGTGCTGCACTCAATATGTCAGCAAATTTGGAAAACTCAGCAGTGGCCACAGGACTGCAAAAGGTCAGTTTTCATTTAGTCCCAAAGAAAGACAGTGCCAAAGAGTGCTAAAACTACCACACAATTGCATTCATCTCACACGTGAGCAAAGTAATGCTCAAAATTTTTAAAGCTAGACTTCAACAGTACATGAATCACGAACTTCTGATGTCCAAGCTGGACTTAGAAAAGGCAGAGGAACCAGAGATCAAATTGCCAACATCTGCTGGATCATTGAAAAAGCAAAAGGATTCCAGAAAAACATCTATTTCTGCTTTATTGACTATGCCAAAGCCTTTGACTGTGTGGATCACAATAAACTGTGGAAAATTCTTAGAGATGGGAATACCAGACCATCTGACCTGCTTCCTGAGAAATCAGGTATGCAGGTCAGGAAGCAACAGTTGGAACTGGATACGGATCAACAGACTGGTTCCAAATCAGTAAAGGAGTATGTCAAGGCTGTATATTGTCACCCAGCTTATTTAACTTATATGCAGAGTACATCATGAGAAACACTGGGCTGGAAGAAGCAGAAGCTGGAATCAAGATTGCCAGGAGAAATATCAATAACCTCAGACACACAGATGACACCACCCTCAGGGCAGAAAGTGAAGAACTAAAGAGCCTCTTGATGAAAGTGAAAGAGGAGAGTGAAAAAGTTGGTTTAAAGCTCAACGTTCAGAAAACTAAGATCATGGCATCTGGTCCCATCACTTCATGGCAAATAGATGGGGAAAGAATGGAAACAGTGAGAGATATTATTTTGTGAAGTGAAAGTGAAAGTGAAGTAGCTCAGTCGTGTCCAATTCTTTGCAATCCCATGGACTGTAGTCTACCAGGCTTCTCTGTCCATGGGATTTTCCAGGCAAGAGTACTGGAGTGGGTTGCCATTTCCTTCTCCAGGGGATCTTCCTGACCCAAGGATCGAACCCAGGTCTCCTGCATTGCAGGCAGACGCTTTACCCTCTGAGCCACCAGGGAAACCCAGATATTATTTTGGGCGGCTCCAAAATCACTGCAGATGGTGACTGCGGCCATGAAATTAAAAGACCCTTACTCCTTGGAAGGAAAGTTATGACCAACGTAGACAGCATATTAAAAAGCAGAGACATTACTTTGGCAACAAAGGTCTGTCTAGTCAAGGCTATGGTTTTCCCAATGGTCATGTATGGATGTGAGAGTTGGACCATAAAGAAAGCTGAAAGCTAAAGAATTGATGCTTTTGAACTGTGGTGTTGGAGAAGACTCTTGAGTCTCCTTTTACTGCAAGGAGATCTCACCAATCCATCCTAAAGAAGATCAGTCCTGAATATGCATTGGAAGAACTGATGCTGAAGCTGAAACTCCAATATTTTGGCCACCTGATGTGAAGAGCTGCTAAGTCATTTCAGTCGTGTCCAACTCTGTTTGACCCCATAGACGGCAGCCCACCAGGCTCCGCCATCCCCAGGACTCTCCAGGCAAAGACCCTGATGCTGGAAAAGGTTGAAGGTGGGAGGAGAAGGGGACGACAGAGGATGAGATGGTTGGATGGCATCACCGACTCGATGGATATGAGTTTAGTAAACTTTTGGAGTAGTTGATGGACAGGGAGGCCTGGCATGCTGTAGCCCATGGGGTCGCAAAGAGTCAGACATGACTGAGCAACTAATCTAAACCAAATAGCAACTAAACCAAATAAACAAGTGGCCCTTTGAAGCCCATATATTTTGTCACTGCAAATACTTGTTTACTGCTGTAGATAGTCTCTCTTCATGAATCATTTGAGTACCTAAGAAGTGAAAGATGAAAAGATAGGATAACATATACAGTGTCTCATCAAGATCTTCCCTTATCAGAAAGTGAAGTCGCTCAGTAGTGTCCGACTCTTTGCAACCCCATGGACACCAGGCTCCTCCGTCCATGGGATTTTCTAGGCAAGAGCACTGGAGTGGGTTGCCATTTCCTTCTCCAGGGAACTTCACTTCTTACTCTCCTTTTGTGAGATATCCCTTTTTCCTGAGGGTACTAGAATGAGAATGCAGGTTTCTATTATATGGTTAAATTCCACCCTTCTAAAAGATAACAATTATGTCTATTATTGCCATCAATCTATCTTAACTTACATACAGATGTATTATTATTTTGCTCTCATTTTCTGAAATGAGATCTTTCTAGTAAAGATCCTACCACTTTATAGTGAGAGGACAAATCACAGTCCCATGAAATTGTTCTCATCAGCGGAATATGAACAGAACCATTTATTCAATGTGCAGGTCAAGGCTTAGGGAATTTGCCCATTCTGCAGTTTTAAACAGATGAGGCCCCAAAAAATGGTAGAACTGTCAGGTGAGTGTATGCTTCTCAGTTCTTTGTCTCATCACAACAATGATTTAGAGCGACGGACATTAAAGCCCTTAGTGTGTCACAGCTCTCAGGTCTTAAATAAACCGTGTCATAGCTCTTAGACAAATCAGTGTTACAGCTTTATTTTATTTAGAAGATAGCAGGAGAATCCATCCTCTAAGAAGAGAGGAATGGAGGAGCGTGGGGCGGTGGGGTGGGGTTGGGCGTATAGAGAGAGAGCGAATGCACACGAGGGAGAGAGAGAGAGTGAGAGAAAGAGCAAGAGAGCACTTGGCTCCTCCTTTTATATATTTTCTCCCCCCTAGGCCTTCCCTATGCAAGTTGGGCTTAGTCAGGAGTGCTGTTCTAGCTGCAGTCTTCACTCTGGTCCTCAGACCTTCCTTTGACCTTCTTCTGTTCTATTTTCGAGGGCTTTTCCCTTCTTTGTCTTTTAGCCACTGCCATTTTGGACTCCTTTTCCCTATTCTACCTACCTAATAAAACCATGCTAGAGAGCACCTTTGTCCTTGTGACTTTTGTATAAGTGAAAGACACACAGCAACCACAAAAACAGTGTTGGTCTTCTTTTTGAATGAAAATGTACTTCTACTCTAGGAAACCACTGAAATGGTGGTGCAGGATTACCTTAGCTATATAATCAGTTAGTCAATGTATAGATATATTGTATTAAAATAGACAAGATTTGTTGGCTGATGTCAGCATTAGAAGGAACTTTTACTAAAAGAGAAAAGGAAGTTCAAATCATTTTCACAGTTTAAGAAAGTGTGATTAAATAAAAATAAAACCATTTACTTCTGGTTGTGACCTGAATAGAGTCGTTAATTCGTATGCAATCAAATTATGAAAAGAGCAAATGGGTTATAAACAACCTAATGCAGATGTTCAGCTAAGAATATAGCAAGGATTTAAGCTTCAATAATGTCTCAAAATATAACCTATATTTAGAATTTTGAAATAACAGCCTAATTTTATGATGATAATTCCAAATTTCCAAGTTATGTGATAAAGTATGTATAGTGCTTGCCTCAATCCCTTCAGATTTTATTGAAATACCCAAGAGAATACAGAAGAGGAAAATTCTGGTAAAGCTTAAAAAAATAGGAAATTATATTAGAAAGAGCCCTCAATAAAAATATGGGATATGTGTTGCCACTGAACCTTACTGAAGGAGATAATGAAGGCCAGCTTATGACTTCCTTTCCTCTTTAAAACCATGCGACCTGTGAAGATGTTTATGGAATCCTGGAGCATTTGAAGAGCAAAGATTGGATGTGAGAGTGAGCAGTAGGCACACCACTTTGAATTTGTTTGGCATCACTGATAATTAGAATTATACAGCAGTGGCACTCACATACATGAGAGGCTTTAATGTAACTAAACAAGCAGAGAGTCATTAGGTATGAAAGGCATGCCCTTGATATAAAGCAAATGTAAAGGATCTTGCAGACCTTGACTTTGTGAAGAATCAAATCTGAAATGCTGACAATCAGTGTGAGTGGAAGAACCAAACAGCCAAAATAAGGTTACAGCAACAAAATAGACAGAAGCCTTAACAAATACAGAGAGTAGGGACAAGGATGATACTCTGTACCCACACTGCTTTAATTTTACCATACCTAGTTACGAGCACATGAATGTACTAGCATTTATGATGCCCAGGATACTGGCCCTGGCTACAATATGAAAAGTTCAAAGAGATCAGTGGCATTAAGAAAGATGCTAGTCCCTGCTGTGACACTGGCATGGACTGTGGATCCAATAGAAATCCATATTTGAAAGTTGACAGAGGGTTCGCACCAGTCATCAATAAAGAAATGACATCGTAAGGAAGTCTGTATTCTAGGGTTGTCATAATTAGAGAATCCCAAGGTTAGTAATGGCTGAACTGGAGTGGGTGTTTCACAAGCTGAGTTTTTGGCTTAAGTTCTTAGAAGAGAAGCATTAAAACAAGGAGTTGAAAGTGAGTATAAGTATGGAGAATTTACCCAGCCTTGAGAAAATACTAGCTAAGACTTAATCAAATATGAGTAAACAAAAACATACACACAAAGAAGTACACCCATGAGTACAGATGTACATACAATTGGTAGCCTTACAAAGTTATAGTATTAAAACCAAAGAAAATGATACTCAATGGAAGGGAAATGTGAAGAACAGAAAATCTTATAAAGAATAAATTTATTTTCCAGTTTATTAAAATTCATTAAAACATGAAGATCTACACTTTGAAAAAAGAGATAATAATTTATATTAAAATTTCAAGCAGAAATATAATGGGAAGTTGAATGGAATATAATCTGCAAAGCCAAAGGAATTTAGTTTTGAAATAATTAAAAATAAAGTGAACACTGCTGAACTCAAACTCATGTCCATGGAGTCGGTGATGGCGAAATGGGGAGAAAAACAAAATAGTTCTATTTAGTTAATTGGAAGGACTGATGCTGAAGCTGAAACTCCAATACTTTGGCCACCTGATGCAAAGAGCTGACTCATTGGAAAAGACCCTGATGCTGGGAGGGATGGGGGCAGGAGGAGAAGGGGACGACAGAGGATGAGATGGCTGGATGGCATCACTGACTCGATGGACGTGAGTTTGGGTGAACTCCAGGAGATGGTGATGGACAGGGAGGCCTGGTGTGCTGCGATTCATGGGGTCGCAAAGAGTCGGACATAACTGAGCGACTGAGCCAAACTGAACTAAGGATGAGATAAGAAGAGTCAAGGATTATAAAATGATCAGTTACCTTCCTGAACATATCAATAGATATTTTATATTTTCAGACAAACAGTAGTAGAAGACAGTGATCAATGATAATTTTTGATAGGTCAATTGCTTTACTTTTGAATTTTATTTGATATAATTAAGTATATAGTAATAGGTATTTTCTTCCAAACTACATAAATAGTACACATTAATTTCAGTGACAATATAGAACAAAATCCAGAAGTCTTCTTTTACCATGTCATCACCATTCCACCCATATAAAAATAATCATTATGTATGAATGTGACACAGATAAACACGAAGACAGCATTTATTATTTATAAGTTATGCATAGTTAATCATATTTGTTAATATGTAACTTGCTTTTTGACTAAAGTATTATAGATGTTCTTGCAAGTCAAATTTTATTCAGATGTTTACAAACTTGACCTTGTGTTAAAAACATATGTGCATGCGTGTAAAAGTTCCTCAGTCATGTCCTATTCTTTGTGATCCCATGGACTACAGGGTGCCAGGCTCCTCTCTTCATGAAATTCTCCAGGCAGGAATACTGGAAGGGGTAGCAATTCTCTGCTCTAGGGGATACTCCCTACCCAGGGATTGAACCCACATCTGCATTGCAGGAAGATTCTTTATCATCTGAGTCACCATATGGGACTTTTAAAAATCCCTATGTCCTGTCTAGACTCAAATCAATTAAATCAGAATTTCTGATCGTGGCATCTAAGGCATCAATGGTTTTAAGTGTTTTTTTCCAGATGATTCCAATATGTAGACAAGGTTGAGTAAACTTGATACAAAGCAAATGAATGTGTTTTAAAAGCAGTAAAGAAAATAAGGCCATTCACCATGATTTATCTATTGATGAATATTCTACCTTTCCACTAGGTAGCTGAGTTGGCAGCATTCTCTGATCTATCCCTTCATCATTTTGGTGGTTTGGGTTCAGACTTGGTAACAGCTTATTTAATTTTTTTTCACTGTTTCTCTATATTTACAACTATATTAATAATAATCTTTTCTTGAATTATTGTATTTTGAGTGTCTCATTTGTTTTCAGTATGAATCCTGAAGCATGTATTCTGGATGAATTCTTTTACTTCTATATAAGTAAAGCTCAACATTCAGAAAACTAAGATCATGGCATCTGGTCCCATCACTTCCTGGCAAATAGATGGGGAAACAATGGGAACAGTGACAGACTTTATTTTATTTATTTATTTTTGTTCCAAAATCACTGCA
Source organism: Bison bison bison (assembly GCF_000754665.1). Lineage (NCBI taxonomy): Eukaryota > Metazoa > Chordata > Mammalia > Artiodactyla > Bovidae > Bison > Bison bison. Next base: position 3,943,588 of record NW_011495021.1, read on the forward strand.
GATGGTGACTGCAGCCATGAAATTAAATTTATCTTGCTCCTTGGAAGAAAAATATATTAAAAAACATATTAAAAAGCAGAGACATAACTTTGCCAACAAAAGTCCATCTAGTCAAAGCTATGGTTTTTCCAGTTATCATGCATGGATGTGAGAGCTGGACTATAAAGAAAGCTGAGCGCTGAAGAATTGATGCTTTTGAACTGTGATGTTGAAGACTCTTGAGAGTCCCTTGGACAGCAAGGAGATCCAACCAGTCAATTCTAAAGAAAATCAGTCCTGAATATTCATTGGAAGGACTGATACTGAAGCTGAAGCTCCAATACTTTGGCCACCTGATGTGAAGAACTGACTCATTTGAAAAGACCCTGATGGTGGGAAAGATTGAGGACAGGAGGAGAAGGGGACAACAGAGGATGAGATGGTTGGATGGCATCACTGATTCAATGGACATGGGTTTGGGTAAACTCTGGGAGTTTGTGATGGACAGGGAGGCCTGGCATGCTGCAGTCCATGGGGTCACAAAGAGTCAGACACGTCTGAGCGACTGAACTGATTGAAGCCTTATCATATTGATTTTTCATAGGTAAAATTGTTTACCTAGTTTCTTTATAAAAGGCTAGTTTGGTCTAGTCCTTAAAAAATCCAGTTCAAATTAATGTTGTGACAAATTAATGTCTTCAATTTTGTACAGACTAAAATGTCAAAGGCAAGTGATGATTTTTTATTAGCCCAATAGTAAATGTTCTCTCTGGTACTTAAGAATATGCATGTCCAACTCTTGCAACCTCATGCACTATAGCTCACTGGGATCTTCTATCCATGGGATTATCCATACAAGAATACTGGAATGGGTTATCATTTCCTCCTCCAGGGGAATCTTCCCAACCTAGGGATCAAACCTATATCTCCTGTCTCCTGCTTAGAAGGTGGATTCTTTACCATCTGGTGGAGACTTAAGGATTTACTTGAGTTTTTAATTTAATTTTTGTCTTATATTGGAGGATAGTTGATTTACAATGTTGTTTTAGTTTCAGGTATACAGCAAAGTGATTCAGCTATAAATATACATATATCCATTCTTGTTTAGATTCTATGCCCATAGGGTTATTACAGAATATTGAGTAGAGTTCCCTGTGCTATACAATAGATCCTCATTGATATTCTATTTCATATATAGTAGTATTTCTAGGTTAATCCCAAACTCCTAATTTATCCCTCCCCAACTCCGTCTTTCCCTTTTAGCAACCATAAGTTTGTTGACTAAGTCTGTGAGTCTGATTTTGTTTTGTAAATAAGTTCATTTGTATCATTTTAAAAATTAGGTTCCATATATGAGTGATATGATATTTGTCTTACACTGTCTGACTGTCTTCACTCAATATTATAATCTGTAGGCCCATCTATATTGCTTCAAATGGCATTATTTCTTTCTTTACTATGGCTGAGTCATATTCTGTTGATATATGTAACACATCTTCATCCATTCCTCTGCCAATGGACATTTAGTTTACTTCCATGTCCTGGCTATTGTAAATGTGCTGCAAAGAAGATTGGGGTGCATTTATCTTTTTGAATTATGGTTTTCTTTGGATATATTGGGATTGCAGGATCATATGGTAGTTCTATTTTTAGTTTTTTAAGGCACCTTCATACTGTTCTTCCAACAGTGTAGGAGGTTTCTTTTTTCTCCACATACTTTCTAGTATTTATTATTTGTAGACTTTTTGATGATAGTCATTTTGATTAATGTGAGGTGATACCTCATTGTAGTTTTGATTTGCATTTCTCTAATAATTTGTGATGTTTAACATCTTTTCATGTCAGACACTCTTTGACATAAATCTCAGCAATATCTTTTTGGATACACTTCCTAGAGCAATGAAAATAAAAATAACCAAATGGGACTTAATTAAACTTAAAAACTTTTGCACAGCAAAGAAAACAACAAACAAACCAAAAAGGTACCCCAAAGAATGGGAAAAATATCTTCAAGTGATGCAACTGAGCAGGGATTAATTTCCAAAATATATAAACAACTAGAAGCACTCATTAAAAACAAACAAACAAACAACCTAACCAAAGAAATGGGCAAAAGATCTAAACAGACATTTCTGGAAAGAAGACATACAGATGGCCTAAAAGCACATGTAAAACACTTACTTGAGTTTTGATGATAAAGTTGCTCATGAGTTTCTGGGGATATTTTCTAAACATTTCAATTTGACCTATGAATTTCAAATGCATGCTTACATTATAACACATAAGAATAATTTTTAATGAGTTAACATTAGGCCTTTAAAATATAATGTAACCTTAAAATTTTTACTTTCTCTTATTTAAATTTTGGTTAAGAGATAAATACTCTTTCAGGGTAGTTTGAAGGACATGCAATTCTATTCTATTCTAGATTTTATTCATGACTCCCTTAACAAAAGCGTACACACTGAAATTTAATTTGACATCATGTCCCAACTTATATAAGGATTGCTACTAAAGCCCACCATTGAAAAGATTTAAATATAGTTTTCTATATTTAAACTATTTCTATTTTCTATATTTAAATATAGTTTCCTATGTTTTAGAACCCTGGAATCAATCCTTGAAAATATATATTTTTTAAATTTAGATAAAGGCTTATTTTCTTCATGATTTTATGTTTCCTCCTATCAGGCAAAATAATCAAGTGTCTGATTGTTATTTTTTTATTGCATCCTTTTGAAAGAGGGTCAGAGTCAAATTTACAGTGATAATGTTGGAATCCTGATAGTAATACTATTCACATATACTTAAGTTTAATGATTCTAATCACTTTCTTAAATGCACATTTTTTAAAATGTATTATATAATTTAATATGTTTAAAATTATAATGCTATTTTAAATATTTAAATACTATAATTATGAAGCTATCCCATGACTTTCAAATAATATAGAATTAATGATTACATTTTAATTTTATTTTTATTTCATTTCATATTGCATAATTATTTAATGAACTGCTATAGGTTTTTATTAAAGTTTTTGTTAGAGAATCATATCACTAGCATTTCTGTGGAAGTGCCATAGTGCATGTATATCTGTATAATTTATGGGCCTTTCAAAGAATGTTTCACATTTTTAAAACCATGGGTTTAGATTTAGAAAAAAATTAATCTTGGATTACCTATAACTGGCAGATATACTAAGTATTTAAGAAGGTTAAGTAACTAATAAAAATACAAAAAACAAGGGGAAAATACCAATTTTGTAAGCATATTGATGAAACTTTCATAGTGGTAGAAATGCAATTCACTCATAAAGAAAAAAAATGTTCCACTTCCCATGAATCTCTTTTGGTTTAATGGTTTAAAATGAAGACTATTTGCTTTAAGCCATTACTCATTTTAGAAAACCCTGAATTTTAATTTCTTGCAATAATCTTCTCAGAGTTAATTAAAATAAAACCTCCAATTAGTTTAATTCTAAAAAATTCCTCTTGTAACCTTGAGTCTCTTAGCTACTGGCTGACATGCCAAACTTGTATAAATACTTCTTTTTCTTCTCTCCAAAGTACATATTTTCTATATCCTTGGAAAGATATTGATAGCATATTTCTAAGTCAGGGTCTGGAAACTTGTAATGTTATATAAAACTAAAAGAACCAAAAAATATTTATTACTTTACTAAAATCTGTAATACAAGAGCTCCTCAAAAGTGATTTGCTAAACCTATTATTTTTTTACAGACAGTGCTAATTTTAAGACATATTGCTTCAGAAAAATAGTATATAACATTACCTGCAGATGTATTACAGCTATGTATATAGAAAATAAATTTGGTCATGCTACTGAGAGTGACTATAATATACGGCTAATTAATTGCTTCTAGCCATGCCATTTAATTTCACAACAAGGACAGTACTCTGAAATTGGTAAGTGTTGAAACACAGAAAATCGATCGATTGATTGATTGAGGCCAAACTTTTCTATGCAAATTAAAATATGCAACCCCCAAATTAAAATGTTTGACACATCTTATAAACATCCTATTCCTATGACATCTACTGTTGTTTGCCACAAAGAGAGTGTGGCCTATTTGGTTATTGCATATACTGGAATACATCTGCTGGGTTACAGACAAATGCATAAATAAGTTTCTTCTAATATGCATCCTTTTTGCATTGCTGCTGCTGCTGCTAAGTCGCTTCAGTCGTGTCCGACTCTGTGCGACCCCATGGACTGCAGCCTACCAGGCTTCTCCGTCCATGGGATTCTCCAGGCAAGAACCCTGGAGTGGGTTGCCATTTTGCATTAGGCACTGACATAAAAAGTTCAAACTTCCACCTAGAGCCCAGTCTTTACTTTCTTGGTTCCTAAAGTAAAATAGTACATGACTCAGTATAATCATATTGGGGAAATGCTATTCTAGCTAATTGTATTAAACAGACTCTATTATCAGACTTCCTGATTGCAAATTCCAGCTATATCACTTCCAACTACATGACCTTAGAAATTGATCATAACATCATTAAGCTTCTATTGTCCTTAAAAGTAAATGATAATAATATCATCTGAAGTTTTTATGAGCCTCATAGGATAATTTGTGAAGATTGCTAGACAGCAGTGCATCTCTAAGGAAGGTTTGGTAAGGCTATCAGTGAATCTTGATCCAAAATGCTTGTCAGAGAAGTCCTTTTCCTCCCGAGAACAGACTTGCCTTGTTGCCTTGCTACACTCAGTCACTGGCTGGGAGCAGCTTTGGGGAATTTGGGAAACAAAGCAGTTGATTTCAGAGTAGTGGGCTGGAGCTCCTGGTCTGTTGCATTCCCAGAGTCACACATCTGAGAGGCACTCTCATTAATATCCAGTTCCATCCTTTGAGTCACATACACCTATTTTTCCACACAGGTTTGGGAAACAATTTCTTCATTATTCCCATGGGCTGGTTCTTCCTGAAGAGACTCTCAGAGGAGGAAAGGAAGCATGTGGCTGACCATTGTCCCTGTTGCAGCTGTTTTCAGAGCTGCAGCTGACATGCATCTTTCTTTCCACTGTGCACTCTCTCTCAGGGCTGCCAAAAATGTGGCTGTAATGCAGCCATTACTGTTTTATGTTTGCACCCACATGCTTAGTGAGCCCATCTGTAAACCAAACACAAACTTTCTCTTGCTCTTTCAGCTGGCCATACAAGACCCTTCACAGGACCACAGGTGTATGCTAGGGGAGGGAGAAATGGAAAAATTTAATTCTTGCTGTAATTTTTTTTTTTTTTTTTGGTAATCTGGGTATTTTTCTCAATTCAGGGATGATTTACATATTCAGTATGTGCCTTCATATTCCTGAAATGTTCACTTTGGTTCCTGAATCAAGTCCAACTTAAACATGGACATCCGTGTCTCTTACATCTCCTGCATTGGCAGGCAGGCTCCTTACCACTAGTGCCACCTGGGAAGCTCAAACATGGGTACAGCCTCATCTAAATAAAGGAAGCAGAATTGGTAGGAGGTGATCTGATTATAGTTGCTCCGTAATAAATAACCCAAAGCTTTGTGACTTAAAACAATAATTTTATTTTGCTCACAATTCTGTGGGAAAAGAATTCTGGAGATGACTTGGGTAAGCAAGTTTTGCTTGGGGTCTCTTCTGCTAAAGTCATCCAAGAGACTCAATCACATGGTTGTCAGCTGATGTTGGTTGTCAGGTAGGAACTTAGCCAAGGCTGTCCCCTGGAATGCCTTCATGGGTGCCTTCAGCATGCTAGTTTTAAGGTGACTGTACTTCCTACCTGCTGAACATCCCAGGCTGAGCTTCTGGGAAACAGGCATTCCAAGAAATCCCAAAGGAAGCTGCATGCTCTACTGCAATCATGGCTAGGAAGTTATTTTTCTCAGTGTTTATGATTCAAGACAGTCATATGCCTGCCAGACTTAAGAAAAGGGGATAGAGACTCCACTTTTCAATAGGAAGAATATCAAAGATTTCAACACTGTTAAAAAAAAAAAAAAAAACACATCAGGTTTCTTGAACAGAATGTCTCCTTTAGCTTTCCTAAAACCAAGGGGAAAAAATAATGAAAATAAGTTAAGCAGCTTTGTCAATAAATCCGATACCACTGAGTTTTCTGCCTTCAACTAGTTTGT
>NW_011495021.1:3949803-3988869 GCF_000754665.1 Bison bison bison
AACTAGTTTGTATCCTGGATATCTCTTCATATTTTCACTTGTGAGAGTTTTGAATAACCAAATGGCAAGATGAAGAGTAAGAAAAGTCCTTGCTGCTGCTGCTGCTGCTGCTAAGTCGCTTCAGTCGTGTCCGACTCTGTGCGACCCCATAGACAGCTGCCCACCGGGCTCCCCCGTCCCTGGGATTCTCCAGACAAGAACACTGGAGTGGGTTGCCATTTCCTTCTCCAATGCATGAAAGTGAAAAGTGAAAGTGAAGTCGCTCAGTTGTGTCCGACTCTTAGCGACCCCATGGACTGCAGCCTACCAGGCTCTTCCGTCCATGGGATTTTCCAGGCAAGAGTACTGGAGTGGGGTGCCATTGCCTTCTCCGAAGAAACGCCCTTAGGTAAATTACAAATGAGATAATTAGCATTAATCAGTAAGTTTGGTAGCTGTGTTTTAAATAACTGTTTATGGTATTTCATGGAGTAGATATAATCATGCTATGATACTATAACTTCATATAGATAATTAGTTCTACCTTCTAACATTCTAACGTTTTAAGAGAAGGTAATGGTTACTATAGAGTTTTACATAGTCACATAGCTTCATTTTAAATGAGTTCACTGACCTATATATTATTTATTTCTACAATCAATAAGATATAATGATAATTTCTGTACCAGTATGAGACAGAAAGTCATAACTAGTTTCAAATGACTCAACTAAAACAGGAAGAACATCACTTCATAATTTGGTATGTGGCACTATTTGTTTTATTCAGAGCTTTATGAAAATGCCTTTACTTAAAAGCATAAGGGAACATCTGAAAAGGAAAGTCATCCTACACAATGACTGACTTTTATATTTATAACACATTAATCATGACTTCTTTAATTCTTTGAAAATACTATGCCTGTCACTTTTAAAGTCTAAATTTCAAGATATGCAGCATCTCTATGCACACTAGGGTATATATATATAGATTCTGTATATCTAACACATAATTATAATACTGTAGATATTTCTAAGGGTTATGAAGTAGAGTCAAAGTATAAATAAGGTATAGTCTTATTTTTGCTAAAGGTCATACATAAAATTTAACAGAGATAAAAACCTTCAATGAGATGTATTAAAGTATTTGCATTTATATGATTTTTTTCTGCTTCCATTCGACAAAAAGTATTTTTAGCCTGTTTTAAACTTTCCATAATTTCAACATTTACTATTAGCTCTTACTAATATTCATGTCATATTGAACAAATTTACAAATGTTTCACATGACAGAATTTTATGTATTGGATTGTCTCATACTATATTATAGATATATATACACACACATTAAAGGCAAAAGGAAAAGAGGGTGGCAGAAGATGAGATGGTTAGATAGCGTTACAAACTCAATGAATTTGAGCAAATTCCAGAAGATAGTGGAGGACAGGGAAGCCTGGTATGCTGCAGTCCATGGGGTCACAAAGAGTCTGACACAAGTTAGCAACTAAACAGCAACATACACACATATACACAAATATATATATATATAATATAATTTTGTGTCTCAGTCAAAATAGATCTGCTTCTATATAATCCTCCTTTATCTTACATGCAAAGAGAAATCCCTGAGACTATAGATTAAATAAGAAACTCATTCCATAATTTACACACACTTTATATTGCTTACCTTAGTCCCAAAGTCAGTCCAATTTCTAGACTCCATTTCATGGCAGAAGTTAAGAAGTCAAAGTAGTAGCAATGATGATGATGATAATGATAGAAAAGTTCAACACTTCAAGATTGATGCAGTCTGTGGAAGCAATAAATAATCTTTTTTCTAGAAAAGTTAGACTGTGTTCATACTGAAATAGGTATAGGCCTCTCTTAGGGTGGCTGGAGGAGTCATTGCATTGTGTTGACAAGTCTTGCATTAATAGCTTTCTTTCTGGATTATTTTGTATACCATATGATGTGTGGTAGGGTCAGAAATTCTAGGACCACTCCTTAATAAGGTAACCATGCATCTGATTCCCCTTGGAAAAAGTAAAATAGGTCCAAGTATGGTACTCCTCATTTTAATATTGACAATGTAACATATTTTAGATAATTGACATTTTATGATGGCATTCTTTTATCAGATTTGCATTTTCTTAGGAATTATTTTCCCCTCAGATTAAATGACTTACTACTGAAACAAGCCTCAGAATCTGGAAACTCATAATGTGTAAAAACTATCCAAAACTCAGATGTTTTTATTAAAATATAAATTAGCTGAAGTTAAACAAATTAAGTACTAGTAATATCTAGCTTTTAGAGTTATTCTGGAAATGAGATAATTGAAAAAGCATTTAATATATTATTAAAATTATAACTTATAAAATTTATATTTCAATAAAGATTGCACTGCCAAAACCTTTATCTAGAATTAGAAAAATAATTTTTTTAAGTACTGGTGGAGTGATTCTACTTTAAGATTAATTAATTTGGAGATCATTTAAAATAAATAATTAACAAAAATTTAAATTAACTACATATTTTTAATATTTAATTTCTAAATATGCTATTCTTTTATATGTTAGAATTTTTTTAATCACTTGAAAATTTTGAGCAGATGGCTTAAGTCCAGGAGTCTGAGAAACAATTAGAAAATCTGTCCATAACTGGATATTAATGACCCATGTTACCTTTGAAGATGGTATTCTTAGAATGAAGTATAAATAACATCAAGGTGTCCCATAGTCCTGTGGAGATCAGAATATCTTTGGAATCATTTGATTTTTCTAAGTTCTCAATATTGGCAAACCTGATGTTTAAATCAAAAATGTTTAAACCTGGCTTGTCTTAAACATTCAATAAGTTCAAATGAGCACAGTTTTTTCCTGTGCCAGTTTGAAAAACTTGTGATGAAATAAATGACTAGTCAAATTGGTGCATTCTCAGTTGCTAAGTCCTGTCTGACTTTGTGATCCCATGGACTGTGGTCCCCCAGGCTCCTCTGTCAGGCAAGAATACCAGAGTGGTTTCCCATATCCTTCTCCAGGGAGTCAAACTGATGCATCTAATTAATTCTATTAAAATGGAAGTACTTGGTAATGTGACAGTTCCTTAACACTGGCACTTGCTTATTAAGAAACCTAATTTTGCTATAAAGGGGTATCAGTTAGAACTGGACATGGAACAACAAACTGGTTCCAAATAGGAAAAGGAGTACGTCAAGGCTGTATATTGTCACCCTGCTTATTTAACTTATATGCAGAGTGCATCATGAGAAACGCTGGGCTGGAAGAAGCACAAGCTGGAATCAAGACTGCCGGGAGAAATATCAATAACCTCAGATATGCAGATGACACCACCCTTATGGCAGAAAGTGAAGAGGAGCTAAAGAGACTCTTGATGAAAGTGAAAGAGGAGAGTGAAAAAGTTGGCTTAAAGTTCAACATTCAGAAAACGAAGATCATGGCATCTGGTCCCATCACTTCATGGGAAGTAGATGGGGAAACAGTAGAAGCAGTGTCAGACTTTATTTTTTGGGGCTCCAAAATCACTGCAGATGGTGATTGTAGCCATGAAATTAAAAGATGCTTACTCCTTTGAAGGAAAGTTATGACGAAACTAGATAGCATATTGAAAAGCAGAGACATTACTTTGCCAACAAAGATCCGTCTAGTCAAGGCTATGGTGTTTCCAGTGGTCATGTATGGATGTGAGAGTTGGACTGTGAAGAAGGCTGAGTGTCGAAGAATTGATGCTTTTGAACTGTGGTGTTGGAGAAGACTCTTGAGAGTCCCTTGGGCTGCAAGGAGATCCAACCAGTCCATTCTGAAGGAGATCAGTCCTGGGTGTTCATTGGAAGGACTGATGCTAAAGCTGAAACTCCAATATTTTGGTCACCTCACACGAAGAGTTGACTCATTGGAAAAGACTCTGATGCTGGGAGGGATTGGGGGCAGGAGGAGAAGGGAATGACAGAGGATGGGATGGTGGATCGCATCACCGATGGACGTGAGTTTGAGTGAACTCCGGGAGTTGGTGATTGACAGGGAGGCCTGGCGTGCTGCTCTTCATGGGGTCACAGAGTTGGACACAACTGAGCCACTAAACTGAACTGAACTGAACAGAAGATATTTTTCTGGGAAAAAATATGGATCTTTCACGTTAGAATTACATGATAAAATGCATGCTTATTTCAAGTATGAGAAGGTACATCTAGTCTATCCATGGCCACAGCTGTCTTCAATAATGGAGGAAGAATGCCTTCCAGTAATACTGGAAACACTGAAGCACTGGTTATCGAGTCATTGACTCACTCCATGACAGGAAAAGACAAGAAAGGAAAGGACTGTAATGTGTATAGCCTGATTGCTGCTGCTGCTGCTGCTAAGTCACTTCAGTCGTGTCCGACTCTGTGCGACCCCACAGATGGCAGCCCACCAGGCTCCCCCGTCCCTGGGATTCTCCAGGCAAGAACACTGGAGTGGGTTGCCATTTCCTTCTCCAATGCGTGAAAGTGAAAAGTGAAAGTGAAGTCGCTCAGTAGTGTCCAACTCTTCGCGACCACATGGACTGCAGCCCACCAGGCTCCTCCATCTATGGGATTCTCCAGGCAAGAGTACTGGAGTGGGGTGCCATTGCATTCTCCATAGCCTGACTAGAAATAAGTAAAGATATTATTAAGAAAGATTTTTTTTGTTTGTTTAGTCACTAGGGTGTCCAACTCTTCAATGACCCCATAGACTATAGCCCACCAAGCTCCTCTGACTATGGGATTTCCCAGGCATGAATACTGGAGCGGGTTGCCATTTCCCTCTCCAGAGGATCTTCCCTACCCAGGGATGTAACCCATACTCCCTGCACTGGTAGGCAGATTCTTCACCATTGAGCCATCAGGGAATCCCTATTAAGAAAGATAGCCAACTGTTCTTTCTTGTGACTGAATACTACACCAGTTCTAGTGAGGTGGATGAACCTAGAGCCTGTTATACAGAGTTAAGTAAGTTAGAAAAAGAAAAAAAAAATGTACATAACACATGTATATACGGGATGTAGAAAAATGGTATTGATGAACCAGTTTGCAGGGAAAGAATGAAGATGCAGATATAGAGAATGGATTTGTGGACACAGTGGGGGAAGGAGAGAGTATAATGAGTGGAGAAAGTAGCATCACCATGTATACATTCAGTTCAGTTCAGTTCAGTTCAGTTGCTCAGTTGTGTCTGACTCTTTGCCACTCCATGAATCGCAGCACACTAGGCCTCCCTGTCCATCACCAACTCCCAGAGTTCACTCAAACTCACGTCCATCGAGTCGGTGATGCCATCCAGCCATCTCATCCTCTGTCGTCCCCTTCTCCTCCTGCCCCCAATCCGTCCCAGCATCAGAGTCTTTTCCAGTGAGTCAACTCTTTGCATGAGGTGGCCAAGTACTGGAGTTTCAACTTTAGCATCATTCCTTTCAAAGAACACCCAGGGCTGATCTCCATGTGTAAAGTAGATAGCTGGTGAGAAGTTGCTATATAACACAGGGAGCCCAGCCTGGTGGTCTGTGATGATTTAGAGGAGTAGGATGGGTGAGGAGGGAGGGAGGCTCAAGAGGGAGGTGATATAAGTATAATTATGGAGAAGGCATTGGCAGCCCACTCCAATACTCTTGCTTGGAAAATCCCATGGACGGAGGAGCCTAGTAGGCTGCAGTCCATGGGTCGATTGAGTGACTTCACTTTCACTTTCATGCATTAGAGAAGAAAATGGCAACCCACTCCAGTGTTCTTGCCTGGAGAATCCCAGGGACAGTGGAGCCTGGTGGGCTGCTGTCTATGGGGTAGCACAGAGTCTGACACGTCTGAAGCGACTTAGCAGCAGCAGCAGCATGGCTGATTTGCTTTGTTGTATGGAAGAAGCCAACACAACATTGTGAAGCAATTTCCCCCAATTTAAAATGAATTTTTTAAAAAGAAAGAAAGCCAAAGTTAAAACTGGTATTTGCATAACCCGACCACGTTATGGTTCATGTATGAAACCAAAGGATCTAAGGAAATGTTAGGATCACAAAAGGAAGATTATGAGAAGATACTGTCTTTCAACTTGTATTGGTGATCTAGGCAGTAAGAATGACTGTAATGTTCTATTAAATTATGTTAACTCTGTGTAGACTGCTGACTTCTAGAAATTACAGGAATAATAAAGTTTAAGAGTGAGTCTCTGAAAACATGAATTGATCAAACTGTCCATTGGTTGCATATTGTAAAACAGAACATTTATTATAGAGAAAGCGGATAGTTTTATGGAGAATTTCTTAAGAATATATCAAACAATTAAACTGATTAGCACTTTAAAAATTTTTTAATGCCTTAGTACTTTATAATCTCATCACTGGAGCAGGATTAAAATGGCACTAGTACCTGTAAAGGTGCATCGATATGATTATAGAGAAGCTGGGAGCACCTTGAGTGGGGACATTTTTACAACAAGTTTGGGAGCCTGTGATGTTAGATGCTGGCTACATTTGCATTTCCAGGGATCACACTGAAAGGCAAACTTAGGGAACTGGGGTTTATTTTAGCCTACCTGACGTTTTAGGAAGAACACAGTTTGTAATTGAAGCAAGTCTATTTTAAAGATTTAGTGTTCAGGTGACCTGATAGACATAGGTCCTCTGAGTTCTCTGAACCAAGACATTACCTAAGACACAGACACTGTTCACCCTCCCTCGGGTTATGCTGTCAGAGTAACAGCATGGCTGCTGACATAATGTTACCCAGGGGGATGAGCACTGGGTTTTTAATTTTATATACTTATTTTATCCACATGTTGGCTTATCATACTTTTAATCTCTTGCTTTTTCTTAAATATGATTTGTGTGTGTGTGTTTGCACATGTGTTTTGGGGTTTGAGATGGACATAAGAAAAGGCAACTTCGTTTTGGACTACAATGTAATCTTGTTAAGATGAAGTCTAATAAAAAAAATAAGGATTATTTCATTTATTTTAATTTCTAAAAGTTTTAATTATTTTTTACTTTTATTTCTTTCTAAGGAGTTAATAGTAGATTTTTATAGTGATTCAGTGTGAACCATAATATTTTTTGACATTGTATTATTAAGATTAATTTTACAGGGTCATTTGAATCATTATATAACCCCTCACTGTGTCATAACTAACCCTGTGCCTGGGGAAAATAATTAAGACATGAACAGAAAAATGGACAATTTGGATCTAGGAAAGAATATGGATTTGGATTAGCATAACTGATATATCTGTCTAATCTACTTCAAGTGTATCCATGGACAAAAGTTAAACAAGTAAGCACTGCTCCTGGAATTGAGTCAGAAAATGGAATTAAAACTTCTATGCTAAAAAACTGATATTCAACTTCCCCAAAAGCACAGGTACCATGCTGTGTGTCATGGATTTTTAGTAGTTAAGAAAACATACAGGAGAATGAGTGAAACAAGTTTTTGTTTTTTTTTTATTTTTATTCCCTATATTTCTGATAATAAAATAAGACTTTCTTTTTAATATTGCTATACACATAGAAAAATTACTAGGTAAGAAACCTCTTTATGTGTTTCACCCCATTGGAGGGGTGAGGCTTTATTTAAACAGTGGAGATGAGCTGTGATCACCACACAGAAACAAGATAGACCCCCCTCACACAAAATTTGGTTTGGATTTCAAGACTACCCCTACATACCAATAGGTGAGAAAATAGACTCATTATGTGAATGATAAACTTTCTTGGAGGAGCAAGGCAGGCCTGAAGCAGGACCCCAAAATGGCTAGGGAGTGTATCAGAAGTTGACTGGCTTGGATTCTTTTGTGAGTAGGTGTAGGCTGGGATGTGGCTTCCAAAATGTTGGCTAGGGCTTCCTTGGTTCGAACTTCTGGCTCCTAGGAGAAGGAGCACTTGGGTTTCTTATCAACTTGTTCAAATGTAGGACCAAAGAGGAAGAGGCAGTGGTAGAACTTGAATGCTCTCAGCAGTGAAAAGTACAAATTAAGTCAGAATCTTTATTATAAGGCTGAAGTTAATTGTATAGGAGAAACATTTCCTTTGAAAGAAACAAAGGGTGAAAATATGTCACAGCAAGAAAACCAGGTGTCTAAAAGATTTGAAGTGCAATGTATCGACTATTGAAGGAAATAGCTTTGAAAGATGAAATAGAAATTGCTTCCAAAAGATAGAGTGTGATAAAGTTTGAGTATCTAAAATATTGTATTGGAAAGAAAAGACATTTAATTCTTTAATTAAATTGGTACATGAAAAGCTTAAGCAGTAGCAAAAACATAAAATATTGTATTTTCTTGCTTTTCAATTAATTTTCCTTATCTCTCCATCTTTACCACTTCAGTGCAATTTTTTCATAAATTGGCTTATCTTAATTCTCATTTCAAACTTATTCTTTTTCATTTTCTTTTAGATGTATGTTGATACTCTAAAAAAAACCCACAACATATCATAAGCATATAATTTACTGTTTGTGATCTTTAAAGTTAATCCAGTTCCATATAAGGCTTCATAAACAGTTTTTCTTCTAAAATTATTAAATATCTTTCTCTTTACTCTTTTACTTTATTTTTGTTCAAAGAACTATAGCTCTGTCTGAGTTCTCTGAGATACACAATTTAGTGAAATGACACTATTTTCCAAACTCTCCCTAGAGAAAGCCCAACTTAGAACTGTAGATTAGATTTTATATTAATAAGACTTGTTGCAAAAAAAATTATTTTTGAACTACTACAAATAAAAGTGTCTTAAAAGGAGGTTACTGAAAATTGAAAGCTTGTTTTATTAAAACCCAAGTAGGAAATAAGTAAATGGGTACTTCGTACAATGCATAGGCACTACATTTTTAATGGGCTTGGGAATTCATATTTCAAAAAAAAAAGTTTTATTAGCAAGTGAAATAAATGTACTAGTTTGGTAAATTATTTTTCTTTTTTTCATATCTGTTATTAAAAAAACACATCTTTGTTATTTAAATTGAAAACATCTTTAGCAAGCCTCTAGTCCACCTGTCTCATTTACTATGTCTGCAAACTGAAATGTGATTAGAGAATGACTGGCCAATGGTTAGCAAGTCTGGTGGCAACTTGACTACCTCTGTGTGGAGTATGAGTAACTGAAAAAAAGATAAACTGATCATCTTAAACCAATAGTATTGAGAACTTAAAATGCCCACATGATATAAACATTATGAGACAAGAATATGATTGTTAGCTATTTAGTTTTTAGGCTGTTGTAAATATTGTGAGGAATCCCCTGTGGCTTCAGCAGTAAAAAATCCACCTGCAGTGCAGGAGACCCGGGTTGGATCCCTGGGTCGGGAAGATCCTCTGGAGAAAGAAATTGCAGCCTACTCCAGTATACTTGCCTGCAACATCACGTGGACAAAGGAGCCTGCAGGCTACAGTCCATGGAGTTGCAAAGAGTCTGATGAAAGACCACAATGTGGGAAGAAAAATCCAAGAGGTGGTCTTCTAATTCCCCTTGGGAGGAAGGATGTCTTTGTTTGACAAAAAAAAATAATGTGTCATTTTATTTGGAAAGATTGTTCTCAGGGTAGCACTTGAATAACTTTTGAGAACAAACTTTTGAGAAAAAAAAATAAAGAATAATGTAGGGGTTAGTAGTAGTAGTAATGTTAGTTGCTTAGTCATGTCAGACTCCTTGAGACCCCATGAACTGTAGCCTACCAGTCTCCTCTGTCCATGGGATTCTCCAGGCAAGAATACTGGAGTGGTTTGCCATTCCCTTCTCCAGGGAATCTTCCTGACCTGGGGATTGAACTTGTGTCTCCTGCTTGGCAGGTGAATTCTTTACCACTTAGCCACCTGGGAAGTCCAAGAAAAAGGTCTAAATATGTCTAAATCTAATTTTCCATAATATGCTTAGCTGTAATGACAAAATTTTAAGCATCTCTTTTTTAAAACCAAGGTCGTATGATTCCTTGAGACACTAAAGGAAATAAGACTATTTTTCTTTTATAGTTGTGTTTCAAATAAAGAAATGATTTAGGAAAAAGAGATTAAAAAGTTCTAGAAGATAGGGGAAACCACAAATTTGCCTCACAAGTAATCAATTGAAATAGAAGGCTCCTAAAATACTTTGTAGGCATTTGAAGTGATTCAAGGCTTTTAACCATATATAGCATGTAGTTGGAGCCAATTAGCTTTAATATTAAAGAATGGATAACCAGAGATGACATCTAGCTATATATAATTTCAATGAACTCTGTACTGTAATTGCAATTTTCAAATCAGTATGTACTGTTGCAATAACTAAATATTAAAGAACAGATATAAATGTTATATTTTATATAAAATCATTAGTTACGGACATTGAATATTTTTATTTAAATAGTCCTACATTAATAGTGCTATGTTTATACCAGACAAATATAAAATACAATCAAAATATAGAAGAAAATAAATTATATGAAAATTTTCAACCTAATGAAAATGATTATCATTAAAATTTAGATATAAAAATTTTATAAAAATATTTAAAATTATATATTACTCTATATTCTTCCTAATACATTATAAACTTCTTCATCTTATAGTAAACCATTTTAAGAATTCTTTTCTTGACATATATAGTATCACAATTTTCATACTGTTGCTCTTTCACTGATACTAGATCATAAAATAATTTTATATTCACATATGCAAATTCTATTTGTTATATATATATGTATACAAATCATAAATTTGATTTAAAATATACAATGATTAAAAAATGTATAAATGCAACCTCTCTAAACCTTAATCTTTCTGCCTATAAAACTTTCTGTAGTACCAACCAAATAAGAGTTGTTTTGAGAAATAAATGAGACAATACATTTAAAGCTCTACATGATATCTGGCAGATATTTGGTGCTCAGTACATGTTCAGTTCAGTTCAGTTTAGTTCAGTCGCTCAGTCGTGTGCGACTCTTTGCGACCCCATGAATTGGAGCATGCCAGGCCTCCCTGTCCATCACCAACTCCTGGAGTTCACTCAAACTCATATGCATCGAGTTGGTGATGTACATGTTAGCTATTACTTAATGTCTCCATTAGAATTAAATGTCAGTTGTTATAAAACCTATATTTTAGCAACTGTAAAGATAATAACGGATTTTCTTTTACATATTGATATGAATCATGTTAATTCCTACTAATAGCAAATATCCATTAGGCATTTATTAATTTAGATATGTAGCTAATAGTAACTTGCAAATTAGTTAACTCTGTATGAATTGGTTTCTTTTCATTTTTCATTTTATTTTTCTGCATTGAGACAGAAACAGAGGAAAGATATAAACATCACTGATAGTATTATTATTGAAAACTCAGGCAAATAATACAATGTTCTAATAAAATTGTTTTAAAATGGATAATTTTATTTAGAGAAAATTATGATGAAAATGAAAGAGGAGAGTGAAAACTAAGTGAAAACTAAGATCATGGCATCCAGTCCCATCACTTCATGGCAAATAGATGGGGACACAGTGAAAACAGTGGCTGACTTTATTTTTTTGGTGTCCAAAGTCACTGCAGATGGTGATTGCAGCTATGAAATTAAAAGATACTTACTCCTTGGAAGGAAAGTTGTGACAAACCTAGATAGCATATTAAAAAGCATACATTGCTTTTCCAACAAAGGTCCATCTAGCCAAGGCTATGGTTTTCCCAGTAGTCATGTATGGGTGTGAGAGTTGGACCATAAGAAAGCTGAGAGCCGAAGAATTGATGCTTTTGAACTGTGGTGTTGGAGACGACCCTTAAGAGTCCCTTGGACTGCAAGGAGATCCAACCAGTCCATCCTAAAAGAGATCAGTCCTGGGGGTTCATTGGAAGGACTGATTCTAAAGCTGAAACTCCAATCCTTTGGCCACGTGATGCGAAGAGCTGACTCATTTGAAAAGACCCCGATGCTGGGAAAGACTGGGCAGGAGGAGAAGGGGACGACAGAGGATGAGGTGGTTGGATGGCATCACCAACTCAATGGACGTGAGTTTGGGTGAACTCCGGAAGTTGGTGATAGACAGGGAGCCCTGGTGTGCTGTGGTTCATGGGGTCTCAGAGTCAGACACGACTGAGTGACTGAACTGACTGACTTATACGAAAATTGATTATAAAAGTAGAGAGAAATCCACACTGACACACAATTTTCAAACGGGCAATTTCTAAGAAAGATATTGAACCAACATGTTTACAAAGTCACAACAGTCCAAAATATATACAGTGTACTATATTATTAGCTAATATAGAATTTGGTTAATTTACAAAATGTACCCTGAATGAGTGTAGGTAGACAGCAAAGAGATAAAAAGCTATAGGGGATGTATAGCTCTTTTCATATAACAGCTACTATTGTCATACATCATCCTAGTTTATTAAGCACAGTAGTCAGTAGATATTTAATGTGTCCAGTAGTTACACTTAGCTTATTTTGCCCTCCCCTCCCCTTTTTTTGGGTAAATCTATCAGGTTTATTTTCATGTTCTGTTTTTCATAATTCTTTATCAGTGCCTCATTTGTCCCTGTCAATGTAATTAGCAAATATGATTAGTCACGTGTCACATCCTTTAACATGCCTTAGATTAAATTTAGTTTCTCACTATGTATATGTTTTACTAATGTGTGTGTATGTGTTTATGTGTGTTAGTCACTTAGTCATATCTGACTCTTTGCTACAGAGAAGGTAACAGGCATGAAGGCCAGGGGTCTCCAAATGGAGGAAATAGGCTGCAAGTGTCAGACAGTTTTATATCTCTCTCTTAAGTGACAGAAGGAAACTGTTAGGTAGTTAGAATAGGAAAAAGAAGTCCAGAATGGCAGCGGCTAAAAAATAAGGAAGGGAAAAGCCCGCGAAAATAGAACAAAGGAAGGTCCGAGGACTGGAGTGAGGACCTCAGGTAGAACAAACAGCACAATTTACATAGGGCAGACCAATTTACATAGGGCAGGCCCAAGGGGAGGAAAAACATATAAAAAGAGGAGCTCCAAAGGGCCAGGGGTTTCTCTCTCTCTCCCTTGCGAGCACTCTCCCTTGCTCTCGCTCTCTTCTCTTTGCATCTTTTGGGTCAGCATGCCCTCACACCTCGAGGATGTATTTTCCTTTATTTTCTAAATAAAACTGAGCTGTAACATGGAGCTGTAACATTGATCTGTCTGAGAGCTGTAACACAGTCTGTCTGAGAGCTTAGACATGGTCTGTCCGAGGGCTTTAACGTCCGCTGCTTCAAATTTTTGCTATGAGGAGACAGAACTGAGGAAATTACACGCTTCCCGGATAAAACAAACTAGTCTTACATTTTTTTCCCCTTCTGTATACAACTTTAAAAAGTGGTATCTCTTAAAATTCTGTGTTGCCATAATGACACCTGGTTCCCCCTGAACTTAACTTTCCTCAAACCTTGAGCTAACTAATGCATTTTTCTTATGGAAATGTTTGTCTTGCTATGTTAATGTACAATGTATTTACCCTAGACTCTGTCTTCACGTTGGTTCTGCCTAAAGGCTCAGAACTGACTTGACAAACCAGTATGTTATACTCATACATGTTCTCCTAATTTATGTTAATGAAACTATATATTTGTATGGAATTCTGCCTTTCTTCAAGATTCTTATCAATCATTTTATGGCCCGGGATGACTCACGTGGTACCAATATTATCTCAAAATGCATTTTGTGGGTGAAGGGCCTGGTGCCATTCTCTGAGTTTTGAGACATTTCTTTAATTAGCAGACTGCTAGCAGTTATATAACACCCAGCTAAAGACTAGCAATGGAGTACTCTTTCTGCCCCCTTCTGATGTCTATGTCAGAAACTTTCTCTATCTCTTCTATACTCAAATAAAACTTTATTACTCAAAAGCTCTGAGTGATCAAGCCTCGTCTCTGGCCGTGGATTGACTTCTCTGGAGGCCAACAATCCTGGCATCTTTCGTGGTTCAGCAACAACCATTCACTACCCCGTGGGCTCCTCTGTCCATGGGATTCTCCAGGCAAGAATACTGGAGTGGGTTGCCATATTCTTCTCCAAGAGATCATCCCAAGCCAGGGATCAAACCTGGGTCTCCTGCATTGCAGGCAGATTCTTTATCCTCTGAGCCATATATATATACCAATATAAATACATATGGGCTTCCCCTGTGGCTCAGCTGGTAAAGAATCTGCCTGCAATGTGGGAGACCCGGGTTTTGTCCCTGGGTTGGGAAGTTCACCTGGAGAAGGGAAAGGCTACCCATTCCAGTATTCTGGCCTAGAGAATTCCGTGGACTGTGGATAGTTCATGGAGTCACAAAGAGTCAGACATGACTAAGTGATTTTTTTTTTAATATATACATACCAATATATTTACAAAGTATACTTTAAATTAATATCTTATTATTTTCTCCCCCTTGTTTTTTTCTAGATCTTTCATTATTATTTTAAAAATAAAATTAATGCCCTTAATGTTATGGAGTTGGCTTTGATTTCTACTTTGACTGCATCCCATACTTTGAACACCATTATCTTCTAGGCATTATGTCACTTCAGTTTTACTTGCTATTGGATCAAGAATTAATTACTAGAGTATTTTTTTACAAATTGTGATAATTGACTAATTATCAAGTAACTTGTTTTTATTTGTGTATAGTTTTATAGCACTATCTATAATATTTATATATTAGTGAAGTCTTTGCCGTATTTTTTCATTTTGTGTTTCTATCTGTTTTGAGATCTATGTAATTATTTTTGAAAGTGGAGGGTTCATTACTAGCTTATTTAAATAATTTATGGTTAATTGTATAGATTTGAGATGAGGCCAAGAACATGAATAAACCAGGAAAAGAAATATGGATTTTTCTCTTACTGGTAAAATTATTTTGGCAAAATATTGCACCAGACTAGGTTTGTTTGGCCTTTTCTGACATTTAAATAGCTTCTTCATTTCCATCTAACTCCATCAGACTGCCAGCTTCACTGTGAGAACAAATAAATGCCAAATGGCTTGTGCCAATTGGTGATCCATTCTTTGGTTTATCAAATATTACCTAATTGAGCATAGAATTAACCTACTACCTCAGAAAGCCTTTTCTCTGAAGCAGAAGTGGCAAATTGATGGTCTCAGATAAGGATGATCATAAAATTAATTTTTTGTGTAAGCTGGGACACAGTCATCAATAAAGAGTTCTATTAATGCTTATTCTGGGACAACTGTCTTGGGCCAATCATGAATTATATGGTTTTCATGAATGTGGCTTAAATGTAGCCTTAGATATGTTGATGGGAAGAATATTTAAATTAGTGATAAGTAAAATCAGGATAGTTCACATAAAAATTCACATTTCCAGTTTTGTTATTGTTAGTTTCTTTTAATTATCATGAAGTATAATCACAGAGTGTTGCAAGTTTGGTTCTCTGAAAAGTAGGCTCTAAGATTATAGTAGGCAGAATGTTGATTAGGGTGTACATTGAGGATCAACATATGTGGAAGGGAAGGAACCAAGGCAAGTTATGTGGAGAGAGGCAAGTCCACTAAAAGCCTTGGCTAATTTCAAAGGATACACTAGAGATTAAAATGGCCCAACACAGTTGTATATATGTATATATAGAGAGAGCTTCCCTGGTAGCTCAGCTGGTAAAGTATCTGCCTACAATAAGCAAGAGACCCCAGTTTGATTCCTGGGTTGGGAAGATCCAGTGGAGAAGGGGCTGCCCACTCCAGTATTCTTGGACTTTCCCTGGTGGCTCAGCTGGTAAAAAATCCACCTGCAATATGGGAGACCTGGGCTCAATCCTTGATTGGGAAGATCCCCTAGAGAAGGGACCAGCTACACACACCAGTATTCTGGTCTGGAGTATTCAGTGGACTGTATAGTCCATGGGTTCGCAAAGAGTCGGACATGACTGAGTGACTTCCACTTTCACATATATGTATATATGTACGTACATTGATATGCATATATGTATATGGCTTTGCATATTTACCCAATTACGGATTACTTTGAAGAGGCAGCTGTCTATAATTGAGGCAGGCTTTGAAGGGGTTGACTGCTAAAAGCTATCTACAAATCTGGACCACCAAGAAGTACTATTTTGGTGTTACAGCAACATGTTCAAAAAATGAATCATTACACTTGAGAACAACCTAGAGCAGTGTGTTTCTCTCCATGT
This sequence comes from Bison bison bison, assembly GCF_000754665.1. NCBI lineage: Eukaryota > Metazoa > Chordata > Mammalia > Artiodactyla > Bovidae > Bison > Bison bison. The sequence continues at coordinate 3,965,927 of NW_011495021.1, forward strand.
GATAGGGCTGCATTCCCAAGGTCTTCTAATTGCCCAAGTCACATCTTCCTACCTGCTTGGCCTCTGCATGCATTTGAGCCAGTGACCTCTAATCTAGAGCAGTATCTCCTGCTTTTCCTGTACAGAGGATACATTTTGTTCCTTAGGCTTTTCTGGGTTCCCGGTTTTGCCAACATTGATGTTTTTTACTTTTGCAGAACAGTGACAAAAGCAGCGGCTCACACCCAGTCACAAATAATACCCTCATTTTTAAGCAAATATTTTATGATTCCTCTTGACTTTCCTGAATTAAATTCATAATTATGACTATATATATTTCAAAAAGCCAATACCATTCTCCAAATATAATATAAAATTTAATAAAGAGACATAATATGCAATGAAATCACATGTTTTTAATACACAAAAATATTGAGATGACTGTATCAGTAAAAATACTGAAGGACTCAGAGGCTTGTATGTGAATGTAGAATCATAGTGAATGCAATGGCTACAACTGTAGACTGAAACAATTATATGGCATCAGTTCAGTTCAGTTTGGTCACTCAGTTGAGTCCAACTCTTTGTGACCCCATGAATTGCAGCCCGCCAGGCCTCCCTGTCCATCACCAACTCCCGGAGTTTACTCAAACTCATGTCCATTGAGTTGGTGATGCCATCCAGCCATCTCATCCTCTGTTGTCCCCTTCTCCTCCTGCCACCAATCCCTCCCAGCATCAGGGTTTTTTCCAGTGAGTCAACTCTTCGCATGAGGTGGCCAAAGTATTGGAGTTTCAGCTTCAACATCAGTCCTTCCAAAGAAATCCCAGGGCTGATCTCCTTTAGGATGGACTGGTTGGATCTCCTTGCAGTCCAAGGGACTCTCAAGAGTCTTCTCCAACACCACAGTTCAAAAGCATCAATTCTTCGGTGCTCAGCTTTCTTCACAGTCCAAATCTCACAGCCATACATGACCACTGGGAAAACCATAGCCTTGATTAGATGGACCTTTGTTGGCAAAGTAATGTCTCTGCTTTTTAATATGCTGTCTAAGTTGGTCATAACATTCCTTCCAAGGAGTAAGCATCTTTTAATTTCATGGCTGCAGTCACCATCGGCAGTGATTTTGGAGCCCAGAAAAATAAAGTCTGACACTGTTTCCACTGTTTCCCTGTCTATTTGCCATGAAGTGATGGGACCAGTTGCCATGATCTTCGTTTTCTGAATGTTGAGCTTTAAGCCAACTTTTCAGTCTTCTCTTTCACTTTCATCAAGAGGCTTTTTAATTCCTCTTCACTTTCTGCCCTAAGGGTGGTGTCATATGAATATCTGAGGTTATTGACATTTCTCCCAGCAATCTTGATTCCAGCTTGTGCTTCGTCCAGCCTGGCATTTCACATGATGTACTCTGCCTATAAGTTAAATAAACAGGGTGACAATAATACAGCCTTGACGTACTCCTTTTCCAATTTGGAACCAGTCTGTTGTTCCATGTCCAGTTCTTAACTGTTGCTTCTTGACCTGCACACAGATTTCTCAGGAGGCAGGTCAGGTGGTCTGGTATTCCCATCTCTTTCAGAATTTTCCAGTTTATTGTGATCCACACAGTCAAAGGCTTTGGCATAGTCAATAAAGCAAAAATAGATGTTTTTCTGAAACTTGCTTGCTTTTTTGATGATCCAGTGTATGTTGGCAATTTTATCTCTGGTTCCTCTACCTTTTCTAAAACCGGCTTGAACATCTGGAAGTTCACAGTTTATGTATTGCTGAAGCCTGGTTGGAGAATTTTGAGCACTACTTTACTAGAATAAAGTATATGGTACAGGCCATTCAAATATCACAAGAAACAATTTTCCAAAATAAGGAATGACTCACTCCCTCCCCTAAAAAGTATGATCTTTTCTTGATCTACACAGTAATGGTATTACTGAGAAATTAACTGAGTATTAAAACTCTGATAGTACTTTACATTTATGTGTGAAAATGAAATTAAAGTTCCAGTCTCAACTATGAATAAACTAGCTTTCCCTACATGAATAATCAATGCCACCTTCAAACTGTGAAGGACGTGGGATATGGGGCAGATCTCTGTTAAGTAGGATTATTGTCAGCACTGCCAGATTTTTAGCATCTCTGGAACAAAACCAAACTGTCCATTGGACCTTTCAATAAATAATACCCCCACAGTGGGACACTCAAGTTAAAACCCACAGAAATAAAGGAAATTTAATTAAAGTTACTGATCCACTTGTCAGTCCTTGCCCCACTTTACTTAATGCCCATGGTCCATCATTTCCATTGCTTTCCATTAAGCCACAATAACACAAGAAGATGATTTATCAATCTGTCTATAGCCTCATCTTACCTCTGTCTGTCAAAAATTCTTTCTTCATAGTTTGTGCCATTTAGAAAAATCTACCCTAGTTTTTAGTGGCGATACAGAGAACTCCCTTATCACATTTCTTTGTGTCTTAGGCTATTTATTTTAAACTAGAAAGAAATATGCAACATGTAAACTCACACCAATACATTTCTGGGAAGCTCTAAATATTTAATTCTGCAAATGGAAACTTTTGTTTTATAAAGATCTTGTTATCCTAATTTAATATTATTTCCTTCAGGAGAAAGCATTCTCTGGCCATGTATGAAAGATAATTTTGACTGTCGTTTTTCCAATATAATTACAGAAATTTTGTTTAAAATGATTGGGAACTTTGGTATTACATTTAGAATACAGCCCTAATGTCCAAACTATATAATGTCCACAGTATTTAATAAGTTTGGATAAACTAAGGATGGCAGCATGATAATAAAGCACTGGCAAAAGATGAATCTCAGCTTCACTTTTGTCAGTAACTAGTTACATGAACTTAGGCAAAGTGTTTAATTTTTTTTTTTTGGCTCTGTTTTTTCATCTGCAAAATTATTTAGTTAAAAAGCCTGATCTCTTAGGATCCTTTCAGCTCAAAAATTCACTGACTCGGTTTTCATGATTACCTTTTCTACATTTTCCAGATGTTAAATTGGCAAGAAATTGGGCTTGGAGTTTTTTTTTTTTTTTTGGAAAGCTTTCAGCTCCATTTTGCAAATGCAGATGTTTGGTTACATATGGAATTTCCCTGATGCTTAATGATATATGACCTCAGCTGCCTTCAAGCAGATTATCCATCTGCTATCTTATGTCAACTCTGAAAAAATATTTTAAAACATCTTCAGGAAGGTAGTTCCATGCAATATGACATATCTTGAGACATAGCCAAGCATGACCCATTTTAGCATCGACAGAAAGGATCTGGAACCTAATCTACTTAGTGGTGTGGAGAAAATACCAAGGCAGCTGATCTATATACAGCTGTTTTCTTGGGGGAATCTGCATTGGCAGGCAGAACATTGTACCCAGAGAATATACAATAGATGATTGGTAGTAATTAAAGTCATGCCATTGATTCCAAAGAACCAATGTAAAATAATAGATCATATAAATCAATGTTCACCCAATTTAATATTGAAATATATTCTTTATTCATTGCATAAGTACTTATTAAGTGTCTACTGTGTGTTCATGAATAAACCATGCTTTCAAAAATGGAATTTAAATGTAGATATTCAGTATAATAAAAATCTTTTAGTGTGAAACAGGGTTTTCAACACAATACTCTGGGATCCAAGGAAGGAAAAATAAGCAAAAAATAAACAAATGCCCACTTTTATAAAACTGAAATATTAAGCCAGGCCATTGATAAATTCAGTCAGGCACAAGAAACAGTAGGAATCCAGTTAGAGAAACTAGAAGTCAGTGGAGGATTTTCTATCAGGAACAATATAAAAGTCCAGTTTGCTTTAAGGCATCAATTAAAGGCTACACTAGAAGCCAGAACTCATAACCTTTACTCCTAAACATATTTTAAACTTTATTTTCTAAGTGTCTCGAGCTAGACCTGTAGACATATCTATCTTCTTTAAGTTCTTCATAGGAACTCTGATTTTAAAGATAGCATTCTACAAATTGACTACATACATGTCCTACATTAAATTAAGGTTTACTTGAAAAATTAAAATACCTTTTTTGTATGTTTCTTATAACTTATGATGGACTATGGTTTATCTACAACTATTTTAATACACACTCTTTTCAACTGTAATGACATTTTTATTGACAAATTTAATAATTAAGAAAATGGAGGCGTACTCTTTTAGTCATTTGATTATACAATTGTTGATTTTGACTTTACAGATTGCCTCTCCTACTTTCATATTGTTTCAAATCATGAACATTTAGTAGCCCTCTGAAATGGGTATTGGATGTATGTCTGTGCATAAGGTACCTGTTGCTAAGATGACCTTTCTAGGGACATAATGATATAAATGGGTGACACCAGTTAGATGTAGAATAATTGACAAGGATAGATGCATATGGAGAGCAGATGACCTCTCCAAGGACAGTCACTGAAAAACAAATACATTTCCCTAGATTCAAGTTTCTGAAATCTATATAAATCCAAAGTCTGTGAGGCAACTAAGACTGTCTATCAGTGATGGTGCAAACCATGTGAAGAGGAAAAGAGGAACTACAGCCCGGCAAACACTGGCAGGTCAATTGTTTCATGAATTTATTCAGGACACATCAATGCATTCAAAATATATTCAATGAGATTTAATATGTGCTCCATTTCTGGTAGGTTTGCCAGTTATAATGCAAGACACTCAGCTAAACACAATTTCAGATAAATAATTTTAATAGTATTTGGGGGCTTCCCTGGTGGCTCAGATGGTAAAGAATCCACATGCAAGGTGGAAGACCTGGGTTCAATCCCTGGGTTGGAAAGATCCCTTGCTGGAGAAGAGTATGGCTGCCCACTCCAGTATTCTGGCCTGGAGAATTGCATGGATAGAGGAGCCCAGGAAGCTATAGTCCATAGACTTGCAAAGAGTTGGACAGGACTGAGTGACTGAACTGAACTGAATTGATATGTAAGAACCTAAATGTACATTGACAGATGAAGGGATAAAGAGGATGTTATACATATATACAATAGCATATTACTTAATCATAAAAAGAAATAAAATTGGGTCATTTGTATAGATGTGGATGAACCTAGAGTCTGTCATACAGAGTGAAGTAAGTCAGAAAGAGAAAAACAAATACCTTATATTAATGCATATATATGGACTCTAGAAAAATGGTACTGATGAACCTATCTGGAGAGGAGGAATAGAGATGAACATGTAGAGAATGGACATGTGGACATGGGGGGAAGGGAGAGGTAGGATGAACAGCGAGATTAGGATCTACACAGATACACTCAATTCAGTTCAATTCAGACATGTACACTACTATGTGTGAAATAGATAGCCTGCAGGAACCTGCTGTATAGAACAAGGAGCCCAGCTTGGTGTTCTGTGATGACTAGACAGGTGGGATGGAGGGGGCATGGGATGGAAGAGAGGTGGGAGGGAGGTCCAAGAGGGATGGGATCAGTTCAGTTCAGTTCAGTCGCTCAGTCGTGTCTGACTCTTTGGGACCCCATGAATCGCAGCACGCCAGGCCTCCCTGTCCATCACCATCTCCCGGAGTTCACTCAGACTCATGTCCATCAAGTCAGTGATGCCATCCAGCCATCTCATCCTCTGTCATCCCCTTCTCCTCCTGCCCCCAATCCCTCCCAATGTCTTTTCCAATGAGTCAACTCTGCATGAGGTGGCCAAAGTACTGGAGTTTCAGCTTTAGTATCATTCTTCCAAAGAAATCTCAGAGCTGATCTCCTTCAGAATGGACTGGTTGGATCTCCTTGCAGTCCAAGGGACTCTCAAGAGTCTTCTCCAACACCACAGTTCAAAAGCATCAATTCTTTGGCACTCAGCTTTCTTCACAGTCCAACTCTCACATCCATACATGACCACTGGAAAAACCATAGCCTTGACTAGACGGACCTTTGCTGGCAAAGTAATGTCTCTGCTTTTGAACATGCTATCTAGGTTGGTCATAACTTTCCTTCCAAGGAGTAAGCGTCTTTTAATTTCATGGCTGCAGTCACCATCTGCAGTGATTTTGGAGCCCCAAAAAATAAAGTCTGACACTGTTTCCACTGTATCCCTATCTATTTTCCTTGAAACGATGGTACCAGATGCCATGATCTTCATCTTCTAAATGTTGAGCTTTAAGCCAACTTTTTCACTTCCCACTTTCACTTTCATCAAGAAGCTTTTTAGTTCCTCTTCACTTTCTGTCATAAGGGTGATGTCATCTGCATATCTGAGGTTATTGATATTTCTCCCAGCAATCTTGATTCCAGCTTGTGCTTCTTCCAGCCCAGCGTTTCTCATGATGTACTTTGCATATAAGTTAAATAAGCAGGGTGACAATAATACAGCTTTGACGTACTCCTTTTCCTATTTGGAACCAGTCTGTTGGTCCATGTCCAGTTCTAACTGTTGCTTCCTGACCTGCATATATATACATATAGCTGAATCATTTCTCTGTACAGCAGAAACTAACACAACATTGTAAAGCTATTATACTGGAAAAAAAAAAAAAGAAAAGGTCAGGGAGAGGTAAAAATTTAAACTTAATGTACTTAGGTTACAAGATCAGATTTATTCCAGTTACACCAGTTTTTATAAAAGGAGTAACTGTGCCTAAAGTTTTAGGGAAGCTTTTACAGCTGAGATGGTATGGAAAATCAATCTTGAAACAAGGAAGAAGAGAAACGAGACAGGCAACAGGTTCCAGGCAGCATGCACCAAGAATGGAAATAAATCTGTCATGATCAAGAAACTGAAAGGAGCCCCATTTCAGTGGAGCAGTTTTTGAGTGAAGATGTGGATTATTAGTATGAAAACATGTGATAAATGTCTGTGAGTAATGCTAAAGATTTGGGAGTAGAATACAAAGTTGATAAGCAATTTTTCAAAGGTTGTGTAGTAATTTTTCTTTTTCTTGTTTTTCTGAAAGAGAACCCTCAAAAGATGATGAGGGCCAATGAAATCAATGATTACTTGCAAGTTTTGTTCATGGTAATTGACTGATAAACTGCATAGGTGAGAAGAATGGGCAAAAATAATGGTGTAGGTATTTAGTAGATGATAAAGTAATCCCTGGATGTTAATTGAGCTAACACATTTAAAATATTATTTTCTATTTATTCCATACCTACTCTAAAATGTCAGATTGTTGGCATGCTTCACATTCATTTTACTCACTTGCTTTTCAATTTGTCTACAAAAATATGAGAGCTATAATAATTCTTACTTTAAAAATAATGAAACTAAGACAAGAAACATTAACTGGCTTGCCTGAGCTTATATAAATATCACTGGATTGGGAGCTTGAGATTTATATATATACACTATTTATGGGCTTCCCAGGTGGCTCTAGTGGTAAAGAACCCTCTGGCCAGTGCAGAAGACATAAGAGATGCAAGTTCAAATCCCTGGGCCCAGAATATCCCTGGGAGGAGGGCATGGCATCCCACTCCAGTATTCTTGCCTAAAGAATCCTATGGACAGAGGAGCCTGGTGGTCTACAGTCCATAGGTTTGAACAAAGTTGGACCTGACTGAAGTGACTTAACACACACACAGACACACACAATTTATATTATGCATAAAATAGATAACTAATGAGGCAATAGATAACTAATAAGAACCTACTGTATAGGACAGGGAACTCTAGTCAGTGCTCTGTGATGACCTAAATCCAAAAAGGAGGGGATATATGTGTACTTATAGTTGATTCACTTTGCTGTACAGTAAAAACTAATAACCTTGTAAAGCAACTCTACTCCAATAAAAGATAAGTAAAACAAATATCACAGGAGGAACCAGGTTTTTCTAATTAAGAACCCATGTATTTGACTTAAGGTGGCTAAGACATAATTTAGGACCTGAGAAAGATTTTAGAATAATGGTTGGAGAAAAGACATATTTCAGACAACAGGATGGTACTAACATAGATTAATAAAGTGAGGAAGATACATGCAGTTGAATGATTTGAGAACTTTGGTTTTGAAGGAAATATTTTTAAGATGAAAGCAATAAGGTCATGTTGTATGATTAAAAAAGATAAGCATGTGAAAGTTTGTCAATCTAAAATGGAATTGGAGGATATGAAAGGGAAACTCTCAGGCATGCACTCTCAGAAGAAGGAAACCTGAAGACTATATTCCGTCAATGGCTTTTTTACAGAAGACTGAGACTTATCTTCTGACCAATGAACATCTGCCAAGAATCTCTCCCCCACTTCCAGCCAGTAATGTACTATTTGAATTCTGCCTAGATTTCCCCCATTTGTCCATAAATATATCTCCTTCCAAACCCTCAACATGCTATACATGCATTCACTGAATTTCAATTCCTCCACTGTTCCTCAATAAACTCAAATTTTGGTAATTTGAATTTGCATCAGTTTACCTGTTTATTTAGGTTGACAGTAAAAAGGATAAAATAATAATAATAAAAAATAATGTGATACTGGACCTGGTATGGTCTGGAAGCTCAATCATAGAATATCAAATGTTCTTCCTCCAAGAAGTGGAGGCATTAACCTTGAACAGTACAGTGGAAGGAGAGTTTAAAGCCAAGTATTCCTTTGAGTCTTGGCAGAAGTAAGTTATAAAGGATTTAAATGATAAGCTTTGTTTGTAAGAGCAAAGATGCAGACTATTTCCCAAAGCTTTGTTTTGGGGGATTTTGTTTGTTTGCTTTGTTTCTATATCTAAAATTTGCCTTTTTTTTTCTTCCTTCCTATGGTTGATGTATTTCCTAAATTATAGTTAACTGAAGTGTCTGATAAGGTGGCTTCTAGCTAATCAAGGCTTTTATCTATGTTGTTTGCTCACTGACAGATTAATTGCCTGAATTGCCTTTTTATGTTTAAGTAGTCCTGAGAAGGAAATTTAGCAATTAAAATGATTTAGACTCTGCAGCTTATGTAGCAATTCAAATGACATTTGAAAGATAGTGGGGAAAATTAATAAATGATTGTATAAAATAATACATAGCAGAAATATGTTTGTTGCTATAATTAATTAAAAGTGAATAACTTAGGGATCCAGGTCAGTTTTTACAAAGACTCAATCAGCTGGGCTTTTCAAATGGCTTTAAAAATTGATTGTTTCTAGTCAGAAATATTTCAACTTCAGACATGGATTTGAATATTCAATTAACTGATTTTGAAGTAATATGTTATGCACTATATTTTATGTAGCTGATAAGTAATTTCTTGTAGAGGTATAGTAAGTACTCATAAAAGTTTAATTAACTAGAGACTTCAAATCAGTATATTGAGAACAGATTTTTATATTTTCAATTATTAAAGAAAATGTGCCAATATAGGTTTTTATTAAAGAAAATGTGCCAATATAGGTTTTTATTTTAATACTTTATTTTAAGCACTGCTCTATATACTCACTATATATAAATAAGTATAAGACGGGAGTAAATCTTTAAAACATTTAACTATTGGAAATTATACCAACTAATAAGAATACTGTTAAAAATCAGAAGCATATATTTCTAGATTATCTGTATGAAATTACATGTGAATAAATAATACACAGATATGTATGTGTAAAATGTGTGAAATGGAAACATTATAATCTATACAACTGTAATTTTTCTTTTAAAATATATTGAATATATTTCTAAGCCCATAACTATCAATTTTCATAGGTATGAATTTAGCTGTATAAAGTTTTCATTATATGTATTTATATAATTAACACTAATATACACTAATATACTAAAAGTAGGATTTAATCATTAAAAAGAAGTAAATAAAACTTTTGATATTTGACTAATTTGTCTCTAGAAAGGACATAATTCATTTTCCTAAATTTCCTTTGTAAGGGAAAGTGTTAGCAAATCATCATCCCTAAGCCTTATTTGGCCTGCCACTATTTGTTGTAAATGAAGTGCTTTCAAAACACAGCAACACTCTTTTGTTTACCTATTATTTTGCAATTTTTCATTTGTTACCTACATTTTAGAGTAATTACAACCAAGACTGTATAGTATTTGTATTTAAGATAGTCTAAATTATTTACTATTTTATTTTACAGAAAAAAGTTTGCAAGCCCTAGTGTTAAAGCTTTCCTTTATATTATATTATAAATATCTTATTCTATATTTACTGACAAAACAGCAGATTAAAAATAAAATAGAATAAAATTTGTTTTAATTTACTTAACAACTGTGATTTAATGTTTTCATCTGTATATCGTCTCTGTATTTCTTTCATTCTGACCTTTTCCAGCATGACATTCACTCTTTAAAAAGTCAATTTATTTTTTATTGAGAGATAATTGATTTACATAATTTTGCCATTTTCTGTCAAACCTCAGCATGAATCATCCATAAGTATACATATGTCCCCTCCCTTTTGAGCCTTCCTCCCAACTCCCTCCCCATTCCACCCCTCTAGGTTGATACAGAACCCTGTTAGAATTTCCTTCTTGTTGATACAAGAAAGCTCTCCATATGTTGAAGATGTGAATTTTTTAAACAATTCTATTGAGGACTAATTAACATACCATAAAATTCCACCCTTTTAAGTGCATAATTCATGATTTTTAGTAAACTTACAGAGTTATACAATCATTACTACAATCCAGTTTTAGATCATTTCATCACTTCCACAAAATCCCTAATGTCCTTTGCAGTTAATCCCCAGTTACAACTCTAGCCCTAGGCAACCACTATTGTCAAGCTATTTTCTACCACTAAATACTTTCTTTTCCTAGACCTTCTCTATGAAAGAAATCATGCATTTTGTGGCCTTTAGTATAAAAGTTTGTCTTTACCCATCTACAAGTGGATGGACATTTATCTGCACTATTTTGAATAAATGCTGCAACAGACATTTGGATACAAAGCTTTATGCAGAGATACATTTACAGTTTTCTTGGTAGATGTCCAGAATTAGAATTACATTGTACATTTTTGTATAAATTATTAAAATTTGCCAAATTATACCCAGAGTGGTGGTATAATTTTACATTCCCATGAGCAATATATGAATGTTTCAATTTCTCTGCATAACCTTTCTTATTACAGTAAGTCCCTGACATACAAACTTTCAAATTGTGAACTTTCAAAGATGCAAACGAGAGTTTGCCTGTTCAATCACGTGTCTAGTGTACAATGTCATGAGTATTCATCCTTTACAAGTAGTTGTGTACTTTAAAGTACTGTATGGAGTTCAGTATTTTTATTTCAAGCCTAGGATGTTCAGAAGCAAGCATAAAAGCAGCCATGAGTGAAACTGGTACTACTTTAATTTTCAAGGTGCACTACTATATGATTAAAAATGTTTCCTTTTTGTTTGTTTCTAATGTGTTATTTGTGTGAAAATTATTATAAAGCTGTTACAGTACAGTGCTATATAGCTGCTTGTTTTGAGTACCTAGGCTAACATTGTTGGATTTGTAAACAAATTGGATTTATGAACGTGATCTTGGAATAAAACTTGTTTGTATGTAGGGGACTTACTGTATCTATTTTTTTTTAAATTATTATAGACATGCTAGTATGTCTGAAGTAGTGTCTAATTGTGCTTTTAATTAGAATTTCCCTATTAACTAATGTTGAGCATTTTTCCATGTGCTTAGTGACCATTTCTATGTCTTCTTTGGAGAAATATCTATTCAAAATGTTTTCCCATTTTTAATTGGTTTGCCTTTTTATTATTCTTTATACATTTTCAAATGAAGTCCTTTTTCAGATATATGGTACATAAATATTTCTCTCCTTTTGTGGGTTTTCTTTTCACATTCCTTGCTAATCAATTTTGAAGCACAAAACTTGTTTTTAATGAAATCCACTTTAGTTTTTTCTTATATCACTTTGGCTGTTGGTGTCACACTTAAGAAGTCACTGCCATTCTAAGAGGGAGGTTCATAGCAATACAAGCCTACCTTACGAGACAAGAGAAACATAAAATAAACAACCTAAATTTTTTACCTAAAGCAACTAGGAAAAGGAAAGAATGCCAAAGTAAGTAGAAGGAAAGAAATCATAAAAATCGGAGCAAAAATAAGTGAAAAAGAAATGAAGGAGACTATAGAAAAATCAACAAAACTAAAAGCTAGTTTTTTGAGAAGATAAATAAAATAAACAAACCATTAGCCAGACTCAACAAGAAAAAAAGGGAGAAGAATCAAATCAATAAAATTAGAATTGAAAATGGAGAAATTACAACAGACAGCACAGAAATAGAAAAGATCATGAGACTACTATGAACAATTATATTCCAATAAAATGTACAACTCAGAAGAATTGAACAAATTCTTAGAAAAATGTAACCTTCCAAAACTGACTGGGAAGAAATAGAAAATCTTAAGAGGCCTATCACAGCATGGAAATTGAAACTATAATAAAAAATTTTCCAACAAACAAAAGCCCAGCACCAAATGACTTCATAGGTGAATTTTACCAAAAATTTAGAGACGAACTAGCACCTATCCTACTCAAACTCTTCCAGAAAATTGCAGAGGGAGGCAAACTCCCAAACTCATTCTATGAAGCCACCATCACTCTAATGCCCAAACCAAACAAAGATGCCACAAAAAAAGGAAACTATAGGCCAATATCACTGATGAACATAGATACAAAAATTCTAGACAAAATTCTAGCAAACAGAATCCAACAACATATTAAAATGATCACATATAATGACCAAGTGGGTTTTATGCCAGGGACGCAAGGATTTTTCAATATTCACAAACATATCAATGTAATACACCATATTCACAAATTGAAAGACAAAAACAATATGATTATCTCAATAGATGCAGAGAAAGCCTTTGGCAAAATTCAACACCTATTTATGATCAAAACTCTCCAGAAACAAGGCACAGAGGGAACATACCTCAACATAATAAAAGCCATATATAACAAACCCACAGCAAACATTATCCTCAATGGGGAAAAAAAAATAAATAAAAGCATTTCCTCTAAAATCAAGAGCAAGACAGGGGTGACCACTCTCACCACTACTATTCAACATAGTTTTGGAAGTCCTAGCCACAGCAATCAGAGAAGAAAAAAAAATAAAAGGAATCCAGATTGGAAAAGAAGAAATAAAACTCTCACTGTTTTCAGATGACATGATTCTCTACATAGAAAACCATAAAGACACCACCAGAAACTTACTAGAACTAATCAATGAATATAGTAAAGTTGCAGGATATAAAATTAAGACACAGAAATCCCTTGCATTCCTATACACTAACAATGAGAAAACAGGAAGATAAATTAAGGAAACAATCCCATACGCCATGGCAACAAAAAGAATAAAATATTTGGGAATAAATTTACCTAAAGAAACAAAAGACCTATATGTAGAAAACTATAAAGCACTGATGAAAGAAATCAATGATGACACAAATCAATGGAGAAATATACCATGTTCATGGATTGGAAGAATCAATATAGTGAAAATGAGTATACAACCCAAGTAATTTATAGTTTCAATACAATCCCTGTCAAGCTACCAATGGTATTTTTCACAGAACTAGAACAAATAATTTCATAGTTTGAATGGAAACACAAAATGCCTCAATAGCCAAAGCAATCTTGAGAAAGAAGAATGGAACTGGAGGAATCAAACTGCCTGACTTCAGACTATACTACAAAGCTATAGTCATCAAGACAGCATGACACTGGCACAAAGACAGAAATATAGATTAATGGAACAAAATAGAAAGCCCAGAGATAAATCCAAACACCTACGAAGAGCATATCTTTGACAAAGGAGGCAAAAATATACAATGGAGAAAAGACAATCTGTTTAACAAGTGGCTCTGGGAAATCTGGTCAACCACCTGTAAAAGAAAGAAACTAGAACACTTTCTAGCACCATACACAAGAGTAACTCAAAATGAATAAAAGATCTAAATGTAAGACCAGAAACTATAAAACTCTTAGAGGAAAATATAGGCAGGACATTCTCTGACCTAAATCACAGCATGATCCTCTATGACACACCTCTCAGAGTAATGGAAATAAAAACAAAAATAAATAAATGGGACCTAATTAAACCTAAGAGTTTTTGCATAAAGAAGGAACCTATAAGCAAGGTGAATTGGAAGCTTTCAGAATGGTAGAAAATAATAGAAAATGAAATAACTGACAAGGAATTAATCTCCAAAATATACAGCTCACACAGAATATTGAACTTATGCAGCTCAGTACCAGAAAAATAAACGACCCAATCAAAATGTAGGCCAAAGAACTAAACAGACATTTCTCCAAAGAAGACATACAGATGGCTAAGAAACATATGAAAAGATGCTCAACATCACTCATTATCAGAGAAATGCAAATCAAACCACAATAATGTACAATCTCACACAGGTCAAAATGACTGCCTTCAAAAAGTCTACAAGCAATAAATGATGGAGAGAGTGTGGAGAAAAAGGAACACTCTTACATTGTTGGTGGGAAGTAAACTGGTATAACCACTATGGAGAACAGTGTGCAGATTCCTTAAAAAACTGGAAATAGAACTGCCATACGACCCAGCAATCCCACTGCTGGGCATACACACTGAGGAAACCAGAACAGAAAGAGACACATGTACCCCAATGTTCATTGCGGCACTGTTTACAATAGCCAGGACATGGAAGCAGCCTAGATGTCCATCTGTAGATGAATGGATAAGGAAATTATGGTTCATATACACAATGGAATATTACTCAGCTATAAAAAAGAACACATTTGAGTTAGTTCATCCATGAAATGGATGAATCTGGAGCCTGTTATACAGAGTGAAGTAAGTCAGAAGGAGAAACACCAAAATAGTATATTAATGCATATATATGAAATTTAGAAAGATGGCAACAATAACCCTATATGCAAGACAGCAAAAGAGACACAGATGTAAAGAACAGATTTTTGGACTATGTGGGAGAAAGCAAGCGTGGAATGGTTTGAGAGAATAGCATTGAAATATGTATATTGCCATATGTAAAAGAGATGACCAGTGCAAATTCAACGCATGAAGCAGGGTATGCAAAGCCAGTGCTCTGGGACAACCCAGAGGGATAGGGGTTTAGGATGGGTGGACATGTGTACACCTGTGGCTGATTTCTGTCAATGTATGGCAAAAACTACCACAATATTGTAAAATAATTAGCCTCCAATTAAAATAAATTAATAAAAAAAAGGAAGCCACTGCCAAACCCAAGGCCATGAAAATTTACACCCTTGATTTTCTAAGAATTTTATAAACTTAGCTCTTATAGTCAGGTCCCTAACTCATGTTAATTTTTTTTATATGATATGATGTATAAGCAAACATAGTAAATTAAATTTGAGGCTCTGATGAGAAAAAACATTCTCCACTGACCCATGATCCCCCTTTGCTTCCTTATTTTTACACCATAATGATTATTTTAAAGAATAAATTTTTCTATATAAAATAAATGCATACATTTATGAAAAAATCATGATGTCATATGTATACAGATAAAAGCGAGAGGATCTTTTCACATTTTATCATCCTTAAAGAGGTCTCTGTCATAACTGAAAATAGCAAGTATCTTAGACAATTTAGAATCTCTGTGGGTCTCTCTTAACCCACTAACTTGACAAATTCTATAGGCCAGGAATCAATATGTAAATGTGGTACCTATGTAGCTAAAATTACAGTACACACCTAGTTTCAACTCATCCCATGGACCTAGAGCATTCTGGTAAATAACTGTAAATTCATACCAAAGAACATTTCTATAAGTCTATGGTGTGGAAGTAATTTGCTTTTCTTATTTTTTTCTGTCTGGCAAGTCTGTACACCTAACAGAATGTGTTTGCTGTGCTTAACTGCTGTGCGGGTAAACAGCAGGGGTGTTAAATTGTTATAATATGTTCTGCAATAACTTCTTTGAGATATGTGGCATGACACTTTTTTTATCCACATCAATAAAACAAAGGTAGAAATATATTTTATTGTTTAAGGACCCAGATAATACAAAGAAAGCAAGGACAGTTAAATACCCTAGTGTAGCTTCCTCTCACTACAACTTCATCAACCACTTAGTAATTAAAGATTGGTTGTTCATATTAAATATTAACACATTTGAATAATTTCTTATTATTTGTAATTTTTTGGGTTTCATTTTTTGTGCATAAAAATGTTTACATGTGCAAAATATAATTCCAGATTACATTAAACAGATGATTTTTGGAAACATAAAAACTGATATGATTATATAGAATTTGCATGAGTGAAACAAAGTATGATTTTCACCAAGAACTTTTCTTGTTAAAGTTTATGAAATATAAATTTTATATAAATTCAAATGTAAAGAATGGGTTTAAGCATACTCTTTCCTTCCCCAAGCCCTGTGAGAACATTTTATTATTGATTGGTGTTCTTGAGACACTAAGTGGATGCTGACATAATTAGGACAATGCAATGATTATCATCATCAGAACCATTATCAAAATGGTTCTACACATTTTTGTTTTAAGTTTGATACTGCATTCTTTCCTTAGTTTCTTCCAATTAAAATTCAAATTTCCAATCAGTTGCTTAAATGAAACAGAGTGAGTGAGTGAGTGAGTGGTAGTCACTCAGTCCTGTCTGACTCTGTGACCCATGGACTGTAACCTGGCAGGCTCCTCTGTCCATGGAATTCTCTAGGCAAGAATACTGGAGTGGGTTGTCATTTCCTTCTCCAAATGAAACAGAAGTGATACTAAAAAAAAAAAAAAAAAAACTTATAAGAAGCATGACACAAACACTGATCAGTGAGAACAAATGGTATTTAAATACCAGGAATGATTGTGCTAGATTTAACAACTGAATGAGCTTAAAAATATATTTTTAGAACGCATCTTTGCTTAAATAATAGGTTGTGTACAATTGTAAGAGAACTATAAAGCTATTTTTGTCATTGTTTTAGTTGCTAAGTTGTGTCTGATCCTTTGTGACCTCATGAATTGCCGCCTGCCAGGCTCCTCTGTCCATGGAATTCTCCAGGCAAGAATACTGGAGTGGGTAGCCATTCCCTTCTTCATGGGACCTTCCTGACCCAGGGTTTGAACCTGGGTCTCCTGCATTGCAGGCACATTCTTTACTGTCTGAGCCACCAGGGAAGTTAGCAAAATCAGGATTTTAAAGAATAAATCCCTGTTAATATTGTTGATCTAGATCCATGTGGCAATTCATGCTGCTTGATAGTAATAAGTGTATAGTTAAAGAAACAGCTGCAAATTTAAAGAATAGGAAAGACTTAACAACTGTTAATAGGAAACAAAACTAAAGAAAACAAATGGTTAAGCTTTATTTAATTTTTTAAAATAGTATGCTTGTAGGAAAACAAATTTAATTTAATAAAAAGCAGGGTTAACAGAAAAACAATGTTCAGATCTAAATAGTCATTAGTTCCACCATACTCTATCCAAAGTGCAATTAAATTTGAAATGTCTCATTTACATTTCCTTGGCAAACTATAACCTGTAAAACATAAACTGGCCTTGAGAATAAAACGCATTAAAACTGTATGATAGGAAAAATTGAGAAAGGATGCAATGTTTCAACTATTTAAGGCGAGATTTAGGAATACAGAGGTCCGTTCAAGTATTTGGAGTTCTGTGATAGGACACAGGGACTAGAGTCAGTTGTATTGCTTCAGGTAACACAAGCAATTTCCATGTATGGTAATTATTCAGAGGTTTATTTTCACTCAAAACAAGGTGGTGTGACTGTATAGCAATGAGAGCTCCAACTAGGGAATGGGCTGTCTCTCAAAGTGCTGAACGTCTGTCACGGGAAGTGTTCTTGATAACCTTGGATGAACATTCGTCATGGATAGCATGGAATGTATTCCCTTCTTTGAAAGATGATATAATTAACTGACCTTTAAGCTTGTTTCCACCTCTCATATTCTCATTTTATGATTACTTTGACACATTTCAATGTTACAACTTGTCATTTCAATCCCAAAACTGAGGCTGATGCCATGTGAACCAGTAAGCTAAGGGACACTGTTTCATGGTGCATGTTTTCTTAGACACTAGGAGGTAATGTACTTTTTCAGAGTGTTTTTACTTTTATTTTTCTATCAAAAATTTATTATAGCTAGAAAATGTATAAATATGTATATAGACAGTTATCAACATATACATTATGTAACTTTGCTTTTGTTTGTTTCAGCTAGGTATTGTATTTTAAAGATTTTATTCTATTTTTAAACTTACTATAACAGCCTGTTTCCCTTAGCTGATAGAAGAGGTTTTTTTGTTTGTTTGTTTTTCTTTTAATGGAAAACCAAACATTCCATGGAACTGGATGTATACAGAGTCCTGTTTTCTTTGTGTATTTCTTACAGCCCAGAGACTGTGTTTAGTGTGCCCATGAAAGTGAAAGGGTTGGTTACTCAGTCATCTCTGACTCTTTGTGACCCCATGGACTGTAGCTCGCCTCTGTGCATGGAATTCTCCAGGCAAGAACACTGGAATTAGGTAGCCATTCCCTTGTCCAGGGGATCTTCCTGACCCCGGGGTCCAACCAGGGTCTCCTGCATTGAAGGCAGATTCTTTAATGTCTGAGCCACTGGGGAAGCACACGTAGGGATTTAAATTACAACTCCCATTCTACAGAGAGAATATGTGTGATTCTTCCACCACTCAATATCTGAGGTACATACATAGTTTTATTTTGTTTAGGTTTTACATGATTTCCCTTTGAATCTTTCAGTTTCTGCCTGTGATAAATTAATTTCCTTCTGTTGAGTTCACTTATGCATTTTATTAATATATTTCATGAGGGAAGAGATTGTCCAAGTGAATCTGCCATACTTTTAATAATCCAGCCAATTTTATCCTCTTCATTAAGAAATTTGAATACTCATCTTCTTTTTTTGAAGCTATCTTTCTGTTATTCTTATATAACAGAAAGATATAACAATTAAAATATAATTGGCTTATGCCAATCTTTCCCTTCTCTACACTTCCTAGCACACTTTTTTTTAGATTCTTACAAATTATTGAACAGAGTTCCCAGTGATAAATAATAGGTCCTTGTTAATTATCTACTTTACAGATACTAGTGTGCATATCTTTATCCCAAACTCCTAATTTATCCTTCCATCCATCTTTCCCTTTTGGTAACCAGGAGATTATTTTCAAAGTCTATAAGTCTGTTTCTGTTTTGCAAATAAATTCATTTGTATTATTTTTTTTAGGTTCCACATAAGTGATATCATATGCTAATTGGCTTTCTCTGTCTGACTTACTTCACATACTATGATAATATCTAGGCCCATCCATCTTGCTCAAAAAGTATTATTTCATTCTTTTTCATGGCTGAGTAATATTCCATTGTATATGTATACCACTTCTTGTTTATGAATTCTTCTGTTGATGGACATTTAGCCTCCTTCTATGTCTTGGCTATGGCAAATAGTGCTGTAATGAATACTGGGGTACATCTATCTTTCCAAATTATGGTTTTCTCCAGATATATCCCTAGGACTTGGATTGCTTGATCATGTTGTAGTTCTATTTTTAGATTTTTAAGGAGCCTCCATTCTATTCTCTGTAGTGGCTGTACCAATTTACATTCCCATTAACAGTGTAGGAGGGTTCTGTTTTCTCCATGTCATTTCTAGCATTTATTTTTGTAGAGATTTTGATGATAGCCATTCTGACTGGGCTTCACTGATAGTTCAGTTGGTAAAGAATCCACCTGCAATGCAGGAGACCCAGGTTTGATTCCTGGATCAGGAAGATCTGCTGGAGAAGGGATAGGCTACCTACTCCAGAATTCATGGGCTGCACTTGTGGCTCAGCTGGTAAAGAATCCACCTGCAATGTGGGAGACCTTGGTTCAATACCTGATTGAGAAGACACCTGGGTTGAAAGGCTACCCTCACCAGTATTCTGGTCTGGAGAATTCCATGGACACTATAGCCCATGGGGTCGCAAAGAGTTGGACACGACTGAGTGACTTTCATTCATTTCACATTCTGATTGGTGTGGGTGATAAGCTCATTCTAGTTTTGATTTGCATTTCTCTGATAATTAGTAATGCTGAGCATCTTTTCATGTGTTTTTTGCCCATCTGTATGTCTTCTTTGGAGAAATGTCTATTTGGGTCTTCTGCCCATTTTTAGGATTGGGTTGCTTGTGTTTTTGATATTAAGCTCCATGAGCTGTTTGTATACTTTAAAGATTAATCCCTTATTGGTCACTTTGTTCCCAAGTATTTTTTCCCATTCTGTAGTTTATGTTTTTGTTTTATTTATAGTTTCCTTTGCTGTGTAAAAGCTTTTAAATTTAATTATGTCCCACTTGTTTATTTTGGTTTTTATTTTCACTATTCTAGGAGGTGAATCCAAAATGATGTTGCAGCAATTTATGTCAATGATGTTCTGCTATGTTTTCCTCTAAGAGTTGTACAGTATCCAGTCTTACATTTAGGTCTTTAATCTACGTTTTACTTTATTTTTGTGTAGAGTGTTAGAGAATGCTCTAATTTCATTCTTTTACATGTAGCTGTCCAATTTTCTCAGCACCACCTACTGTGGCCAATATCTTTTCTCCGTTTTATATTCTTGCCTAATTTTTTTTAATTAATTGAGCACAGGTACATTGGTTTATTTCTGGATTTTCTACCCTTTTCCATTGATCTATGTTTCTGTTTTTGTGACAGTACTGTACTGTCTTGATTACTGTAGTTTTGTATCATAGTCTGAAGTCAGATTCCTTCAGTTCCATTTTTCTCACTGAAGATTTCCTTAGCTATTTGGAATCTTAGGTATTTCCACAAAAATTTTAAAATTTTCTATTTTAGTTCTGTGAAAAATGTCATTGGTAATTTGATAGAGATTGCATCGAATTGGCAGATGGCCATATCAAGGATAGTCACTTTGAAAATATTGATTCTTTTTATCCAAGAAAACAGTATTTCTTTCCATCTGTTTGTGTCATCTTCAATTTCTTTCATCAGCCTCTTAAAGTTTTCATAGTACAGGTATTTTGCCTCCTTAGATACACTTATTTTTAGGTGTTTTATCTTTTTGATGAAATAATAAATGAGATTGTTTTCTTAATTTTTCCTTCTGATCTTTTGTTATTAGTGTATAGAAATGCAATAAATTTCTGTTTATTAGTTTTGTACCCTGAAACTTTACCAAACCCATTGATGAGCTCTAGTAGTTTACTGGTAGCATCTATAAAATTTTCTATGTAGAGTATCATGTCACTGAAAAGCAGTGACATTTTTACTATTTCTTTTCCAATTTGGATTCCTTTATTTATTTTTCTTATCTGATTTCTACGGTTAGCATTTCTGAAACTAAAGTGAATAAAAGTAGTGAGATTGGACATCCTTGTCTTGTTTCTGATCTTAGAAAATACTTTCAGCTTTTCATCACTTCATGGCGAATAGATGGGGAAACAATGGAAACAGTGACAGACTTTATTTGAGGGGCTCCAAAATCACTGCAGATGGTGACTGCAGCCATGAAACTGAAAGATACTTTCTCCTTGGGAGAAAAGCTATGACAAACAAAGACAGCATATTAAAAAGCAAAGACATTACTTTGCCAACAAAGGTCCATCTAATAAAAGCTATGGTTTTTCCAGTAGTCATGTATGGATGTGAGATTTGGACCATAAAGAAAGCTGAGTGCCAAAGAATTGATGCCTTTGAACCGTGGTATTGGGGAAGCCTCTTGAGAGTCCCGTGGACTGCAAGAAGATCCAAACAGTCCATCCTAAAGGAGATCAATCCTGAATAGTCATTTGAAGGACTGATGCTGAAGCTGAAACTCCAATATTTTGCCCACCTGATGCGAAGAGCTGACTCATTTGAAAAGACCCTGATGCTGGGCAAGATTGAAGGCAGGAGAAGGGGATGCCAGAGGGTGACATGGTTGGATGGCATCACCAACTTGATAGACATGAGTTTGAGCAAGCTCCAGGAGTTGGTGATGTACAGGGAAGCCTGGTAAGCTGCATGAATTGGGTCACAAAGAGTTGGAAACAACTGAGTTGCTGAATTGAACTGAACTCTGAAGCAGCAAAGTCATTGCACTTAAACTTGCCTATAATACTGTTCTCAGCCATAAAGAATACCATCAATTTATTAACTGATTTTGTTATCTGGAAAAAATTCTTAGATTCACTTTTGAGCAATACATATCTATGGCTTTGAAATTAGTATGTTTTACTTCAGAATCACAACCATTTCTCTAATAGTTACAGATATTCCTTCTTTCATAATTCAAATGACTCTGGTCCATGTATACACCCACCTCGCCTTACTTTACCAAATTTTATAGCATAAGGATAAAATTTAAAAGTAAAACTAAATTATTTGTGAGTCTAATATGATAAATGTTATGTAAACAAAAGAGTAAGATGTAACAGGATGAACTAAGACTTCCAGTATGATGTTGAGCAGGAATGGTGTGATGGGACATCCTTGCCTTATTCCTGCCCTTGGCAGAAAAACACCTAGTTTGTCATCATTTAGTATATTCAGTTCAGTTCAGTCACTCAGTTGTGTCCGACTCTCTGAGACACCCCCATGAATCACAGCAGGCCAGGCCTCCCTGTCATTAACCAACTCCCGGAGTCCACCCAAACCCATGTCCATCGAATCGGTGATGCCATCCAAAAATCTCATCCTCTGTCGCCCCGTTCTCCTACTGCCCCCAATCCCTCCCAGCATCAGAGTCTTTTCCAATGAGTCAACTCTTCGTATGAGGTGGCCAAAGTACTGGAGTTTCAGCTTTAGCATCAGTCCATCCAGTGAACACCCAGGACTGATCTCCTTTAGGATGGACTGGTTGGATCTCCTTGCAGTCCAAGGGACATTCAAGAGTCTTCTCCAACACCACAGTTCAAAAGCATCAATTCTTTGGTGCTCAGCTTTCTTCACAGTCCAACTCTCACATCCATACATGACTACTGGAAAAACCATAGCCTTGACTAGACGGACCTTTGTTGGCAAAG
>NW_011495021.1:3988969-3992313 GCF_000754665.1 Bison bison bison
AATTTCATGGCTGCAATCACCATCTACAGTGATTTTGGAGCCCCCAAAGATAAAGTCTGACACTGTTTCCACTGTTTCCCCATCTATTTTCCATGAAGTGATGGGACCGGATGCCATGATCTTAGTTTTCTGAATGTTGAGCTTTAAGCCAACTTTTTCACTCTCCTCTTACACTTTCATCAAGAGGCTCTTTAGTTCTTCTTCGCTTTATGCCTGCATATCTGAGGTTCTTGATATTTCTCCCGGCAATCTTGATTCCATCTTCTGCTTCCTCCAGCCCAGCGTTTCTCATGATGTACTCTGCATATAAGTTAAATAAGCAGGGAGACAATATACAGCCTTGACGCACTCTTTTCCTGTTTGGAACCAGTCTGTTGTTCCATGCCCAGTTAGTTCTAACTGCTGCTTCCTGACCAGCCTACAGGGTTTCTCAGGAGGCAGGTCAAGTGGTCTGGTATGCCCATCTCTTTCAAATTTTCCAGTTTATTGTGATCCACACAGTCAAAGGCTTTGGCATAGTCAAGAAAGCAGCAATAGAGTTTTTCTAGAACTCTCTTGCTTTTTCGATGATCCAGCAGATGTTGGAAATTTGATCTCTGGTTCCTCTGCCTTTCCTAAAACCAGCTTGAACATCTGGAAGTTCATAGGTCACGCATTGCTGAAGCCTGGCTTGGAGAATTTTGAGCATTATTTTACTAGTGTGTTAGATGAGTGAAACTGTGTAGTAGTTTGAGCATTCTTTGGCATTGCCTTTTTATAGGATTGGAATGAAAACTGACCTTTTCCAGTCCTGTGGCCACTGCTGAGTTTTCCAAATTTGCTGGCATATTGAGTGCAGCACTTTGACAGCATCATCTTTCAGGATTTGAAATAGCTCAACTGGAATTCAATCACCTCTACGAGCTTTGTTTGTAGTGATACTTCCTAAGGCCCACTTGACTTCACATTCCAGGATGTCTGGCTCTAGGTGAGTGATCACTCCATTGTGATTATCTTGGTCGTGAAGATCTTTTTTTGTACATTTCTTCTGTGTATTCTTGCCACCTCTTCTTAATATCTTCTGCTTCTGTTAGGTCCCTACCATTTCTGTCCTTTATTGAGCCCATCTTTGCATGAAATGTTCCTTTTGAATCTCTAATTTTCTTGAAGAGATCTCTAGTCTTTCCCATTCTGTTGTTTCCCTCTCTTTCTTTGCATTAACCACTGAGGAAGGCTTTCTTATCTCTTCTTGCTATTCTTTGGAACTCTGCATTCAAATGGGTATATCTTTCCTTTTCTCCTTTGCTTTTCACTTCTCTTCACAGATATTTGTAAGGTTCCTCAGGCAGCCATTTTGCTTTTTTGCATTTTTTTTCTTGGGGATGGTCTTGATCCCGGTCTCCTATACAATGTCATGAACCTCCATCCATAGTTCATCAGGCACTCTGTCTATCAGATCTAGTCCCTTCAATCTATTTCTCACTTCCACTGTATAATCATAAGGGATTTGATTTAAGTCATACCCGAATGATCTATTGGTTTTCTCCACTTTCTTCAATTTCAGTCTGAATTTGACATTAAGGAGTTCATGACCTGAGCCACAGTCAGCTCTCTATCTTGTTTTTTCTGACTTTATAGAGCTTCTCCATCTTTGGCTGCAAAGAATACAATCAATCTGATTTCGGTGTTGACCATCTGGTGAGGTCCATGTGTAGAATCTTCTCTTGTGTTGCTGGAAGAGGGTGTTTGCTATGGCCAGTGCATTCTTTTGACAGAACTCTATTAGCCTTTGCCCTTCTTCATTCTGTACTCCAAGGCCAAGTTTGTCTGTTAGTCCAGGTGTTTCTTGACTTCCTACTTTTGCATTTAGTATATTGGGTATAGATTTTTAATGGATATTTTTATTAAATTGATGAAGTTAACCTTAGTTTGCCAAGAGTATCAAAAATTGATCTTGGCTTTTGTTGTATGCTTTTTATGCATCTATTGACTTGTTCACATAAGTTTTTCTTCTTTATCCTCTTGATCTAATGGATTATATTAATTTGTTTCTGAAACTTGAAACAGCCTTCCACACTGTTGAAGTGTATGACACACTTAGTGTCATACCACTAAGTCATGTTATGTAAGTCTGAAAAGTGAAAGTGAAAGTCACTCAGTTGTATCCAACTCTTTGTGACCCCATGGACTGTAACCTACCAAGCTCCTCTGTCCATTCAATTCTCCAGGCCAGAATACCAGAGAGGGTAGCCATTCCCTTTTCCAGGGGACCTTCCCAACCCAGGAATTGAACTGTGGTCTCCTGCATTGCAGACAGATTCTTTACTATCTGAATCAGCAGGGAAGCCCTATATAAGTCTATTTGGTATTATTGGATTTGATTTGGTAAAACTTGGCTGAGGATTTGCATTTATGGTGTGATAAATTGGTCTGTACTGATAGCTTACAATGAACAATGTCAGATTCATGATCTCTGAAAAATATTTAGCTTTAGGACCAGGGACCAGGCTTGATCACTAAAGAGCTTTTGTGTATCAGTTTTATTAAAGTGAAAAAGGGACAGAGAGCTTCTGATACAGACATCAGAAGGGGGACAGAAATGTCCCCTTACTAGTCTTACCAAGGCCTTATATACTTTTACCAGGCCCACTCCCACAATATCTGTCTTAAGATAATAAGATTAGGCAGAAGGGTCTTGTTAAGGAGAAATGTGTCCCAGAGCAAGATACATTGTTATATTGACTAAGACAAAGCACTGCATTAAAAAAGTTTTTCCTTTTCTCCTTGAGAACCCCCGACCCCTTTCTTATTCTCAGGGACCCTGGACTTCTTATCGCCCTACCCAGGAATTGACTGTCTCAGTACCTTTCCTCTTTGTAGTACAGTGTCTTCCTGTCATTTTGATATTAGGGTTCAGTTCAGTTGCTCAGTCGTGTCTGACTCTTTGTGACCCCATGAATTGCAGCATGCCAGGCCTCCCTGTCCATCACCAACTCCCAGAGTTCACTCAAACTCATATCCATTGAGTTGGTGATGCCATTCAGCCATCTCATCCTCTGTTTTCCCCTTCTCCTCCTGCCCCCAACTCTCCCAGCATCAGAGTCTTTTCCAATGAGTCAACTCTTCGCATGAGGTGGCCAAAGTACTGGAGTTTCAGCTTTAGCATCATTTCTTCCAAAGTACACCCAGGACCGATCTCCTTTAGAACTGGACTCGTTGGATCTCCTTGCAGTCCAGGGACTCTCAAGAGTCTTCTCCAACACCAGAGTTCAAAACCATCAATTCTTTCATGCTCAGCTTTCTTCACAGTCCAACTCTCACATCCATACATGACTACTGGAAAAACTATAGACTTGACTAGACGG
>NW_011495021.1:3992413-3992889 GCF_000754665.1 Bison bison bison
GATCTTCGTTTTCTGAATGTTGAGCTTTAAGCCAATTTTTTCACTCTCCACTTTCACTTTCATCAAGAGTCTTTTTAGTTCCTCTTCACTTTCTGCCATGGAGAAGGCAATTGCACCCCACTCCAGTACTTTTTCCTGGAAAACCCCATGAACAGAAGAGCCTGGTAGACTGCAATCCATGGGGTTGCTAAGAGTCGGAAGCACCTGAGCAACTTCACTTTCACTATTCACTCTCGTGCACTGGAGAAGGAAATGGCAACCCACTTCAATGTTCTTGCCTGGAGAATTCCAGGGATGGGGGAGCCTGGTGGGCTGCTGCCTGTGGGGTCGCACAGAGTCCGACACGACTGAAGTGATTTAGCATCAGCAGCAGCACTTTCTGCCATAAGGGTGGTGTCATCTGCATATCTGAGGTTATTGATATTTCTCCCAGAAATCTTGATTCCAGCTTGTGTTTCTGCCAGCCCAGCGTTTCT
>NW_011495021.1:3992989-3993794 GCF_000754665.1 Bison bison bison
AGTACTGGAGTTTCAGCTTTAGCATCATTTCTTCCAAAGTACACCCAGGACCGATCTCCTTTAGAATGGACTCGTTGGATCTCCTTGCAGTCCAGGGACTCTCAAGAGTCTTCTCCAACACCAGAGTTCAAAACCATCAATTCTTTCATGCTCAGCTTTCTTCACAGTCCAACTCTCACATCCATACATGACTACTGGAAAAACTATAGACTTGACTAGACGGACCTTTGTTGGCAAAGTAATGTCTCTGCATTTGAATAAGCTATCTAGATTGGTCATAACTTTCCTTCATGGAGTAGGTGTCTTTTAATTTCATGGCTGCATTCACCATCTACAGTGATTTTGGAGACCCCCAAAATAAGTCTGACATTGTTTCCACTGTTTCCCCATCTATTTCCCATGAAGTGATGGGACCAGATGCCATGATCTTCGTTTTCTGAATGTTGAGCTTTAAGCCAATTTTTTCACTCTCCACTTTCACTTTCATCAAGAGGCTTTTGAGTTCCTCTTCACTTTCTGCCATAAGGGTGGTGTCATCAGCATATCTGAGGTTACTGATATTTCTCCCAGAAATCTTGATTCCAGCTTGTGTTTCTGCCAGCCCAGCGTTTCTCATGATGTACTCTGCATATAAGTTAAATAAGCAGCGTGACAATATACAGTCTTGGCATACTCCTTTTCCTATTTGGAACCAGTCTGCTGTTCAATGTCCAGTTCTAACTGTTGCTTCCTGTCCTGCATATAGGTTTCTCAAGAGGCAGGTCAGGTGGTCTGGTATTCCCATCTCTTGAAGAATTTTCCAGTT
>NW_011495021.1:3993936-4000953 GCF_000754665.1 Bison bison bison
TATTGAGTGCAGCACTTTCACAGTATCATTTTTCAGGATTTGAACTAGCTCAACTGGAATTCCATCACCTCCACTAGCTTTGTTCATAGTGATGCTTTCTAAGGCCCACTTGACTTCACATTCCAGGATGTCTGACTCTAGGTGAGTGATCACACCTCGTGATTATCTTGGTCATGAAGATCTTTTTTGTATAGTTCTTGCTGGCCTAATATAACAAGTTAGGAAGTGTTACTTCTCCTAGCTGAGACTGTAGAAAAATAGTACAATTATATATTTAAATGTTTAATAGAATTCACTAGTGAACTCATCTGGGCCTGAAGTTGTCTTGGAAAGTTATTAATTAACGATTCAACATGCTTAATAAATCTAGGTCTATTCAAATGTCTACTTTTTCTCTTGTAAAATTTGTTGAATTTGGTAGATTGTGTTTGCTCAAGAAAGGGGTCCATTTAATCTGTTTTATTAAATTTATGGGCACAGCATTGCTTATAATATCCTTTTTAATATCTACATGATCAGTTTGATGGCCCATTTTTCATTTATAATATTAGCTATTTTGCATGCCTTATGCCTTTTTAACCTTGTTAGCTTAGCTAGCGGTTTATCAATTTTATTGATCATTTAAAATAACCAGCTTTTGGTTTCATTAATTTTTTTCCTATAGATTTCCTATTTTAAATTTCATTTATTTAGGCTCTAATAGTATCTTTTCTTCTTTCTAATTTGAGTTGAATTTACTTTTAAGTTTTTTTTTTTTTAAGAAAGCTTAGATTAATTATAATTAAAATTACACACAAAATCATCTCTCCTTTCAGTGTATAAATTGACTTATGTATGCATACATAAACACAAACACACAGCAGGTCTATGATATATTTTGAGTTAATTTTTGTGTAATTTAAGAGGTAAGTCCAGATTCATGTTTTCCACAAGGAAGTCTAATTGCTTTAGCCCTATTTGTTGAAAAAACTATCCTCCTCCATTAAATTGCCTTTGCACCTTTGTTAAAAATCACTTGGCTATATTGGTATGAGTCTATTTCAAGGCTCTCTATTCTGTTTCCTTGATTTATGTGTCTATTATTTTGCCAATATTGCAATGCTTTATTACTATAGCTGTATAGTAATTCTAGAGTGGGTATGGTGCGTTTTGGAACTTTGTTCTCCTCCAGTATTGTTTTGCTATTCTAGTGCTTTAATTTTTTCATATAAATTTTAGAATCAGCTTGTCAGCATCTACAAAATAGATAGTTGGAATTTTGACTGGTATTGTGTTGAATCTATTGTGCAGGTTGGAGAGAACTGACATTTTAATAGTATTGAGTCTTCCAATTTATGACAGAGTATCTTCTCCATTTATTTTTTCTGTGATGTCTTTCATTACCACATTGTAGGGTTTTTTAACAAATAGACCTAATACATATTCTAGCAAATTTATATCTAAGTATTTCATTTCTCCAATTGCTTCTTGATGAAGGTGCAAATGTGATTCAATGGAGCAAGAGTAACCTTCTCAACAAATTGTGCTTGAGCAATTGGACATTTATTGGCTAAAAAGTGAACCTCTATCTAATTGTCACATCTTATACAAAAACTAACTCAAACAGATCAGACTTAAATGAAATGTATAAAACTATAAAACTTTTAGAGACTACAAGGGATAGAACCTTTAGAGTCTATAGCTAGACAAGGAATTCTTAGGCTTAACTTCAAAAAAAATTACCTATAAATTGATTAGTTAAACTTCATCAACATTAGAAATATTTGCTCTATGAAAGACTATCTTAAGAGGATTAATAAACAAGGTATAGACTGGGAGAATATACTTGCAATTCATATATCCAAGAAGAGGCTAGCGCATAGCCTATATACTCAAATAATTTAATGTGATTTACAAGATGTGTGTACTTGGTCATTCAGATGACTGAAATATATTTCTCATATATATTTGGTCTTTCTCTATGGTTCCTAGGTAACAGCTTCCTAAAATTTAGAATTTCCTGAGCAATGAGTATAACAGCAATATATCTGGTAATAATATTTGAATTTCCTGCCCTCAGTTTCTGAAACAGCTTTGGAGCCATAAAAGTGAAATAAGTGTTTTGTCAATCATTAAAAAAAAAAACCCTTTTCACAACTAGGTTTATGCAGAGCATATTTCTGCACCCTTTCCCCATACTTTGCTCTATGTAACTCTTCTATTGGGTTGTTGATGAGTTATGTCCTTTGATAATAAACTGGTAGCCTAGTAAGTAAAATGTTGCCCTGAATTCTATGAGCTGCTCTAGCAAATTAAACCCAGAGGGAGAGAGTCATTGGAACCTATGATCCATGGCCAGCTGGGCAGAAACACAGATGACTACCAACCTAGGTTTGTAATTGACACATCTGAAGTCGCATGGGATGTGGGGAAGGGGCACAGTCATAAAGTCCATGTAAGCCTAAGCCTTTAGCTTGTGGGATCTGATGTTACCTCCTGGTATAGTGTTAGATTTGCTTTGAATTGAAGGACACCATGCTGCTATCGGAGAATTGCTTGGTTCTGGAGATTCCCTCCTCATCCAAGCCACTTTGGAATTGGATGATAAGAACAGTTTTAGCCAAAGATATAAAGGTGGTGCTAGTGGTAAAGTACCTATACCTGCCAATACAGGAGAACTAAGAGACACTGGTTCAACCCCTGGGTTGGGAAGATCCCCTGGAGGAAGAAATGTCAACCCACTCCACGTTTTTGCCTGGAAAACTGCATGGACAGAGAGGCCTGGTGGGCTATAGTCCATGGAGGTCACAAATAGTTGGACACAACCAAAGTGACTTAGCACAGCATAAATAGAAACTTCTCTGAAGAGGATGCATCAATGGCAAATAAGCTATGAAAAGATATTCAATAGCTTAGTTATTAGGGAAATACAAATTAAAACTGATGAGATATCACTCAATACATGTAAAATAGAATTAAATTTTAAAATGTATTGACAATATTAAATAATTATGAGGATTCAGAGAAAGTAAATGACTCATGTGCATTGCTGATAGGGATATAAAATAGTACACCCTCTCTGGAAGTTTGGCGGTTGGTTTTTTTTATATAACTAAACATGCAATTAGTTTATGACTGGTAATTGTTTCCTGGTAATTGTCCCAGAGAGATAAAAATATATGATTACACAAATACCTATACATTGATGTATTAGGGGCTTTATTTATTACCAAGAAAACTTGGAAATGACTCAAATGTTCTTCATTGTTGACCTGTTAAAACTGTTTCATGTACACCCCATGGTATACCATTCAAAAATAAAAATGGGTAGACTTGATGCACACAATAACCTTGGATAAATTGTCAGAATTATGTTCAGTGGAAACGGTTAAGTGAAATGTTATATAGATATGCAGATGACACCACCCTTATGGCAGAAAGTGAAGAGGAACTCAAAAGCCTCTTGATGAAAGTGAAAGAGGAGAGTGAAAAGTTGGCTTAAAGCTCAACATTCAGAAAACGAAGATCATGGCATCTGGTCCCATCACTTCATGGGAAATAGATGGGGGAAACAGTGGAAACAGTGTCAGACTTTCTTTTTGGGGTCTCCAAAATCACTGTAGATGGTGATTGCAGCCATGAAATTAAAAGACACTTACTCCATGGAAGGAAAGTTATGAACAACCTAGATAGCATATTCAAAATCAGAGACATTACTTTGCCAACAAAGGTCTGTCTAGTCAAGGCTATGGTTTTTCCAGTAGTCATGTATGGATGTGAGAGTTGGACTGTGAAGAAAGCTGAGCACCAAAGAATTGATGCTTTTGAACTGTGGTGTTGGAAAAGACTCTTGAAAGTCCCTTGGACTGCAAGGAGATCCAACCAGTCCATTCTAAAGATCGGTCCTGGGTGTTCTTTGGAAGAAATGATGCTAAAGCTGAAACTCCAATACTTTGGCCAACTCATGCGAAGAGTTGACTCATTTGAAAAGACTTTGATGCTGGGAGGGATTGGGGGCAGGAGAAGGGGAAGACAGAGGAGATGGCTGGATGGCATCATCGACTCGATGGATGTGAGTTTGAGTGAACTCTGGGAGATGGTGATGGACAGGGAGGCCTGGCGTGCTGCATTTCATGGGGTCACAAAGAGTCAGACATGACTGAGCGACTGAACTGAACTGAACTGA
Source organism: Bison bison bison (assembly GCF_000754665.1). NCBI lineage: Eukaryota > Metazoa > Chordata > Mammalia > Artiodactyla > Bovidae > Bison > Bison bison. The sequence goes on from NW_011495021.1 coordinate 3,998,102, forward strand.
ACTTAATTCCATTTCTATAACATTCTTGAAATAAAATCATTGAAATCTTCTTAAGAGAAACAGGCACGTAAATATTGATATTTCTCTTTAATGATGGAAAAGGGAATATCAAGTGCACATACACACACAGTCTCACAAAGATACATACACATTTGTCTAGCTAACTCAGCAGCCAACCCAGAAATTATTCAATTATGACTGGAATTTTGGTGTATTTATAAAATTGTCTCTTAAGTTGTTTATGTATAGCTAGATAGATATTAAGAGAAATTCTCTAAGGTGATAATTTTAGGTGATAAAATTATGGATGGCTTATTCATGTTTTTATAGATGTTATTTTCCTTTTTATGAGTGGAGGGATATACACTCTATCTGTGTCCCCCAAATTCACGTGACATAGCCTTAACCCCCAATGTGATGGTATTTGGAGAATGGGCCTTTGGGAGATAATTAGGTACAGATACATTCATGAGGGTGGAGCTCTTATGATGAAATTTGTGCTCTTAGAAGAAGAGACACAGAGACACCAAAGAGCTTGATCTCTCTCTCTGCCTCCCTACAAGGAGATGGCCACTGCCAACAAGCCAGTAAGAAACTCTTGATCAGAAACCAACCATCCTGGAACCTTCTTCTTGGACTTCTATCCTCAAGAACTATAAGAGAATGAGTTTCTATTGTTAAGTCACCAAATCTATGATATTTTATTATGGCAGCTGACACATACTGTAGTCTCTTTACCCTTAAAGTAGGAATGTTACATTGTTTAAAGTTCCATAACACATCCGAGAACTTGCTGATATCTCTTATGGACTACCTTATATCTTTTAGAGAATATAAATACTAATTTTTTAGAAGCCATAGTAAAATGTGTTCAGAAGAACACAACTTTTTAAGAAAGTTCTATTTGCAGTTATTTCATTCTACCATTTATTCATTGGGTTAACTTGGATACTTTTTTCCTTTTTACTCCCCTCACTTTTTAAATTAGAAAACTTTCTGATTTTTAAGAATGACACATCACATATAAAAGAAAACTGCTCCAATTATCTTTTGGGAATGAGTTTTCATACTACCTGCACATCAATTCTTCTCAAGAGGAGACATACCTATTTCAAGACTTCTTATAAAATTACTATTTAAGCATCTCTTACTTGTGTTAAAATTGTTTAGTCTGCCTGAATTGCCCCAAGAAAAAATATGCTAAAGAGGCTTTATAAAAGGAAAACTTCTTGTTATTCAACTCATATGTTCCTCCTGAGAATTTTTTTAAGCACATCTATTTTAAGAACCTGTGGGGAAATTTACATTTTATTCAGAGTTGTAAACAACAAATATAATAAAGATTCAAATAAAGTTGCTGAAGCAGGAGTGTGTTGAATTGCTTCAGTAAATTTTTTGGTGTCTATTTATATATGTTTCTAATATTTCCCTTTGAAACATTAATGAGAAAAAGAAATAATGTTAGAAGCAAGGATCTAGTGGTACATTTATGCAACATGTTGTCATAGATAAACTAATATAAGACAAATATGAATGGGAATATGTCTAAATGCAATAGAACTGTAGCTGCCTTTCTAAAAAAATGGTTAATTAATCCATCAGTTAGCAAATCACTCTTGTCATATATATGCATTTAGCAATTAGGTCTTGATCTATGATAAATACTAACTTGTGTTCTTTTAAAGTTTTGTAGAATATTTTATTATGACTAAAGATTTCACACTAAATTTTCTGACAATGGGAAGGAAAGATGTTCCAAAATATGAAAATAACAGTACTTCAACAAAACACAAAATTAATAGTTGCCAAACTCCACAAGCTTATACAATCAGCTCAGTTCAGACCAGCTCAGGCACTCAGTCGTGTCTGACGCTTTGCAACCCCATGAACTGCAGCACGCCAGGCCTCCCTGTCCATCACCAACTCCCGGAGTTCACTCAAACTCACATTCATCGAGTTGGTGATACCATCCAGCCATCTCATCCTCTGTTGTCCCCTTCTCCTCCTGCCCCCAACCCCTCCCAGCATCAGAGTCTTTTCAAATGAGTCAATTCATCGCATGAGGTGGCCAAAGTACTAGAGTTTCAGCTTTAGTATCATTCCTTCCAAAGAACACCCAAGACCAATCTCCTTTAGAACAGACTGGTTGGATCTCCTTGCAGTCCAAGGGACTCTCAAGAGTCTTCTCCAACACCACAGTTCAAAAGCATCCATTCTTCGGTGCTCAGCCTTCTTCACAGCTCAACTCTCACATCCATACATGACCACTGGAAAAACCATAGCCTTGACTAGACGGACCTTTGCTGGCAAAGTAATGTCTCTGCATTTGAATATGCTATCTAGGTTGGTCATAACTTTCCTTCCATGGAGTAAGTGTCTTTTAATTTCATGGCTGCAATCACCATCTACAGTGATTTTGGAGACCCCAAAAAGAAAGTCTGACACTGTTTTCACTGTTTCCCCATCTATTTCCCATGAAGTGATGGGACCAGATGCCATGATCTTCGTTTTCTGAATGTTGAGCTTTAAGCCAACTTTTTCAGTCTCCATTTTCACTTTCATCAAGAGGCTTTTGAGTTCCTCTTCACTTTCTGCCATAAGGGTGGTGTCATCTGCATATCTGAGGTTATTGATATTTCTCCCGGCAATCTTGATTCCAGCTTGTGCTTCTTCCAGCCCAGGGTTTCTCATGATGTACTCTGCATGTAAGTTAAATATGCAGGGTGACAATATACAGCCTTGGCATACTCCGTTTCCTATTTGGAACCAGTCTGTTTTCCATGTCCAGTTCTAACTGTTGCTTCCTGTCCTGCATATAGGTTTCTCAAGAGGCAGGTCAGGTGGGCTGGTAT
>NW_011495021.1:4001053-4002855 GCF_000754665.1 Bison bison bison
CCATAAAGCAGAAGTAGATGTTTTTCTGGAACTCTCTTGTGTTTTCCATGATCCAGTGGATGTTGGCAATTTGATCTCTGGTTCCTCTGCCTTTTCTAAAACAGGTTTGACCCTCTGAAAGTTCACAGTTCATGTATTGCTGAAGCCTGGCTGGGAGAATTTTGAGCATTACTTTACTAGAGTGTGAGATGAGTGCAATTGTGTAGTAGTTTGAGCATTCTTTGGCATTGCCTTTTTATAGGATTGGAATGAAAACTGACGTTTTCCAGTCCTGTGGTCATTGTTGAGTTTCCAAATTTGATGGCATATTGAGTGCAGCACTTTCACAGCATCATCTTTCAGGATTTGAACTAGCTCAACTGGAATTCCATCACCTCCACTAGCTTTGTTCATAGTGATGCTTCCTAAGGCCCACTTAACTTCGTATTCCAGGATGTCTGGCTCTAGGTGAGTGATCACACCATCGTCATTATCTTGGTCATGAAGATCTTTTTTTGTACATTTCTTCTGTGTATTCTTGCCACCTCTTCTTAATGTCTTCTGCTTCTGTTAGGTCCATACCATTTCTGTATTTTATTGAGCCCATCTTTGCATGAAATATTCCCTTGGTATCTCTAATTTTCCTGAAGAGATCTCTAGTCTTTCCCATTCTATTGTTTTCCTCTATTTCTTTGCATTGATCACTGAGGAAGGCCTTTTTATCTCTTCTTGCTATTCTTTGGAACTCTGCATTCAGATGCTTATATCTTTCCTTTTCTTCTTTGCTTTTGGCTTCTCTTCTTTTCACAGCTATTTGTAAGGCCTCCCTAGACAGGCATTATGCTTTTTTGCATTTCTTTTCCACAGGGATGGTCTTGATCCCTGTCTCCTGTACAATGTCACGAACCTCAGTCCATATTTCATGAGGCAATCTATCTATCAGATGTAGTCCCTTAAAAGGTCAGGGGCGGTGGCCGAGAGAGCAACCCCACGTCCAAGGAGCGGTGGCTCTGCGGGTGTAGGAGGGACAATAGGAGCTACTCCACATTCAAGGGTTGGAGGGGTGGCAGTGAGGAGATACCCTCCTCCAAGGTAAGGAGCAGTGGCTGCACTTTGCTGGAGCAGCCGTGAAGGGATACCCCACGTCCAAACAAAGAGAAACCCAAGTGCAAAATAAGTGTTGTGAGAGGGCATCAGAGGGCAGACACACTGAAACCATAATCACTGAAAACTAGTCAGTCTAATCACATGGACCACAGCCTTGTCTAACTCAATGAAACTAAGCCATCCCCTGTGGTGCCACCCAAGACGGGTGGGTCATGGTGGAGAGGTCTGACAGAATGTGGTCCACTGGAGAAGGGAATGGCAAACCACTTCAGTATTCTTGCCTTGAAAACCCCATGAACAGTATGAAAAGTCACAATGATAGGATAATGAAAGAGGAACTCCCCAGGTCGGTAGGTGCCCAATATGCTACTGGAGATCAGTGGAGAAATAACTCCAGAAAGAATGAAGGGATGGAGCCAAAGCAAAAACAATACTCAGTTGTGGATGTGACTAGTGATAGAAGCAAGGTCCGATGCTATAAAGAGCAATATTGCATAGGAACGTGGAATGTTCAGATCAGATCAGTCGCTCAGTCGTGTCCGACTCTGTGACCCCATGAATCGCAGCACGCCAGGCCTCCCTGTCCATCACCAACTCCCGGAGTTCACTGAGACTCACATCCATCAAGTCAGTGATGCCATCCAGCCATCTCACCCTCTGTCGTCCCCTTCTCCTCCTTCCCCCAATCCCTCCCAGCATCAGACTGGTTCCAAATA
>NW_011495021.1:4002955-4005770 GCF_000754665.1 Bison bison bison
GGGAGAAATATCAATAACCTCAGATATGCAGATGAAACCACCCTTATGGCAGAAAGTGAAGAGGAACTCAAAAGCCTCTTGATGAAAGTGAAAGTGGAGAGTGAAAAAGTTGAGTTAAAGCTCAACATTCAGAAAACGAAGATCATGGCATCTGGTCCCATCACTTCATGGGAAATAGATGGGGAAACAGTGGAAACAGTGTCAGACTTTATTTTTCTGGGCTCCAAAATCACTACAGATGGTGATTGTAGCCATGAAATTAAAAGAAACTTACTCCTTGGAAGGAAAGTTATGACCAACCTAGATAGCATATTAAAAAGCAGAGACATTACTTTGCCAGCAAAGGTCCATCTAGTCAAGGCTATGGTTTTTCTAGTGGTCATGTATGGATGTGAGAGTTGGACTGTGAAGAAGGCTGAGCACCAAAGAATTGATGCTTTTGAACTGTGGTGTTGGAGAAGACTCTTGAGAGTCCCTTGGAGACTTCAGGTCCATGAATCAAGGCAAATTGGAAGTGGTCAAACAGGAGATGGCAAGAGTGAGTGACATTCTAGGAATTAGCGAACTAAAATGGCCTGGAATGGGTGAATTTAACTCAGATGACCATTATATCTACTACTGTGGGCAGGAATCCCTTAGAAGAAATGGAGTAGTCATCATGGTCAACAAAAGATTCCAAAATGCAGTACTTGGATGCAATCTCAAAAACGATGGAATGATCTCTGTTCATTTCCAAGGCAAACCATTCAATATCACGGTAAACCAAGCCTATGCCACAACAAGTAACACTGAAGAAGCTGAAGTTGAACGGTTCTATGAAGACCTACAAGACCTTTTAGAACTAACACCCAAAAAAGATGTCCTTTTCATTATAGGGGACTGGAATGCAAAAGTAGGAAGTCAAGAAACACTTGGAGTAACAGGAATATTTGGCCTTGGAATACAGAATGAAGCAGGGCAAAGGCTAATAGAGTTTTGCCAAGAGAATGCACTGATCATAGCAAACACCCTCTTCCAACAACACAAGAGAAGACTCTACACATGGACATGAACAGATGGTCAACACCGAAAACAGACTAATTATATTCTTCGCAGCCAAAGATGGAGAAACTCTATACAGTCAGCTTATACAATGTTCCTTTAAAAAATTTTGTTCCACAACTTTTAAGTAAGTCATTTGCTTAATTTACTTTCCAGTCAGTTCATTTTATTTATAATCTTAATCTAATAATAAAATTATGAGAACAACATGTTACTCTTATGTGTATCTTCATAAATATCAATTCAGTAGCATTAGCAACAAGAATTTACTTATCTTTAAAATTACCACAAAAATCAATCCTTTCCAACATGAACCATAAAGATAAAGCTACATTTCATAACATTACCAAATATTCCTGCCTCTGTTTACACAAGATTATTCAACTGACATAGCTTAAGGATTTACTTGCAGACACATGCTACCACTTCACTGGTATCAACCAGGCCCTTTGGAAGGATGTATGGTACTTCTGTTGGATAGCACAAGAGTGCTTGCAAACTTGGGGCTTGGTTAAGAATATGTTTGAGACTTTCAGTTTGGAGGGGGGAATATATTTCTGTAGTTTTCAGGAACTTCTGCTTAGAGTTATTATTGCTACTTTTTACAATGTAGGAATGAGTTCCAGTAATACTCCTACCATAAATTTTTAAATTTAATTTTTATTTCATATCGGAGTATAGTATGTATTTACAATATTGTGTTAGCTCCAGGTATACAGCAAAGTGATTCAGTTATTCAATTATTGTGTATATATATATTCTTTCTCAGATTTTTTTCCATTATAAGCCATTACATTGAATATAGTTCCCTGTGCTATACAGTAGGTCCTTGTTGATTATTTTAAATATAGAAATGTGAACATGTCAATCCCAAACTCCCAGTCTATCCTTCCCAACTCCCTTCCCATCTGGTAATCATAAATTCATTCTCTAATTCTGTGAGTCTATTTCTGTTTTGCAAATAAGATCATTTCTATATTTTTTGGTTTTTACATATAAGCAATATCATTTATTTGTCTTTCTCTCTTTTAATTATTTCTCTAGCATGATAATCTCCAGATTCATCCATGTTGCTGCAAATGATGTTATTTCATTCTTTTTAATGGCTGAGTAATAATCCATTGTATATATGTACCATGTCTTCTTTATCCATCCCTCTGTTGATGAACACTTAGCTTGTTTCCATGTCTTGGCTATTGTAAATAGTGCTGCAATGAAAATTGGGGTACATATATATTTTTGAATTAAGGTTTTCTCTGGATATATGCCTACAAGAGGGATAGCTGGGTCATATGGTTGTTCTATTTTTATTTTTTTAAAGTAACCTCCATCTTAATTTAATAATTAAATTAATAATTAATACAACCTCCACAGCGGTTGTATTATACTACATTGCCACTAACAGCGTACAGGGGTTCCCTTTTCTCCATATCCTCTTCAGCATTTATTGTTTGTAGATATTCTGATGATGGCCATTCTGACAGTTGAGAGATAATATCTGATTAGTTTTGATTTGCATTTCTCTAATAATTAGCAATACTGAGCAATTTTTCATGTGCCATTTGGCCATCTGTCCTCTTTGGAGAAATATCTATTTATATCTTCTGCCCACTTTTTGACTGGGTTTTTGCTTTTTTGAAATTGAGCTGCATGAACTGCCTGTATAATTTGGAGATTAATCTCTCATCAGTCATTTCATTTTTAAATATTTTCTCCCATTCTTTGCGTTTTCTTTTTGTTTTATTTATGACTTCCTTTGGTGAAAAAAAAAAAA
>NW_011495021.1:4005870-4027284 GCF_000754665.1 Bison bison bison
GAGTACTCTCTTGCCTGGCAAATCCCATGGACAGAGGAGCCTGGTAGGCTGCAGGCCATGGGGTCACTAGGAGTCGGACACGACTGAGCGACTTCACTTTGACTTTTCACTTTCATACATTGGAGAAGGAAATGGCACCGACTCCAGTGTTCTTGCCTGGAGAATCCCAGGGACGGGGGAGCCTGGTGGGCCGCCGTCTATGGGGTTGCACAGAGTCGGACACAACTGAAGTGACTTAGCAGCATTCTGCCTGTTTTCCTCTAAGAGTGTAACAATATTTAGTCTTACATTTAGGTCTTCAATCCATTTTTAATTTATTTTTGGTGTGTGGTGTTAGGGAATTTCTAATTTTTTTTCTTGTACATATAGCTGTCCTGTTTCCCCAGAACCACTTATTGTCTTTTCTCCATTGTATATTCTTGCCTACTTTGTTATAAATTAATTGACCATAGGTGCATTGTGTTTCTGGGCTTTCTATCCTCTTCCATTGATCTACATTTCTGTTTTTCTGTCAATACTGTACTGTCTTGATAACTATAGCTTTGTAGTATAATCTGAAGTCAGGGAGTCTGATTCTTCTATATCTATTTTTCTTGAGAGATTTTCTTTAGTTATTTGGAGTCTTTTATGTATCCTTACAAATTAGAAAATTTTTTTGTCCTAGTTATGTGAAAAATGCTTGCCATAGGTAATTTGATAGGGATTTTGTTGAATCTGTAGATTGTTTTGGGTAGTATAATCATTTTGACAACATTTGACTCTTCTAAACCAATAACATGATATTTCTTTCCATCTGCTTGTGTCATCTTCTATTTGTTTCATTGATATTTTAGTTTTTCAGAGCACAAGTCTTCTGCCTCCTTAGTAGGCTTATTCCTCAGTATTTTATTCTTTCTGATGCAATGGTAATTGGGATTGTTTCCTTAAATTCTCCTTCTGATCTTTTGTTGTTAGTGTATAGAAATACAACAGATTCTCTGTATTTAATGTTGTATCCTATAACCTTACCAAATTCATTGAGGTCTAGTAATTTTCTGATAGGATTTGAAGATTTTCTATTTATAGTATCATGTCATCTGCAAACAATGACAGTTTTACTTCTTCTATTCCAATTTGGATTATTTGTTTCCTTTCCTTCTGTGATTGCCTTGGCTAGCTAAAACTTCCCTCCATATCCAGGCTGATCTCCCCACCAATGAGGGGACTTCCCAAGGTGGGGGAACCTGTCTTCCTTTACAGCTCCTTCCCTGGGGTGCAGAGCCCTCCTGATTCTTTCCTCTTCCCTTCCCTTTTTCTTTTGTCCTACCCAGTTATGTGGAGGATTTCTTGACTTTTTGGAGGTCATAGGTCCTTTGCTAGCATTCAGTTGATGTTCTGTACAAATCATTCCTCTTGTAGATGTGTTTCTGATGTATTTGTGGAAGGAGGTAAGCTTGGCATCCTACTCTTCCACTGTCTTGATCCCTTTCCCTATATTGTTAATTAAAGAAATGAAGGTAGGTAAAAAATGGATTCTAAACACTACCTAAGTGGTATATATATATATACACACTTAGTACACATATGTGTACATTTTATATATATATATATATATGTGTGTGTGTGTGCTATCAGTTCAGTCAGTCAGTTCAGTTGCTCAGTCGTGTCTGACTCTTTGCGACGCCATGAATTGCAGCACGCCAGGCCTCCCTGGGAGAAGGCAATGGCACCCCACTCCAGTACTCTTGCCTGGAAAATCCCATGGATGGAGGAGCCTGGTAGGCTGTAGTCCATGGGGTCGCTAAGAGTCAGACACAACTGAGTGACTTCCCTTTCACTTTTCACTTTCATGCATTGGAGAAGGAAATGGCTACCCACTCCAGTATTCTTGCCTGGAGAATCCCAGGGATGGGGGAGCCTGGTGGGCTTCCATCTATGGAGTCGCACAGAGTCGGACACGACTGAAGCGACTTAGCAGCAGCAGCAGCAGCAGCAGGCCTCCCTGTCCATCACCAACTCCCGGAGTACACTCAAACTCACTTCCATCGAGTCGATGATGCCATCCAGCCATCTCATCCTCTGTTGTCCCCTTCTCCTCATACATGTGCTATATATACACACATATCTCAAGCATATATATATATATAAAATCATGAGATTTACAATATGATATCTTTGATAGATACACTTCCTGCTTATTACCTTTTCACAAGGACATGAGCATTCATTTCTGTTCCAGTTAGATAAATGTTAGTAAAACTCATTCTCCTATCTTGACAAAGTTGGATCTCAGGCATTGAGATGCTGCAGTGGCATCTGAAGATCAAGGAAACTTGAACTTGGATCCCTGCGTGTTTGGATGTAAAATAGTCATAATTAACCCACACCAGTTGATTTAGGGGCCAAGTGTGGGAATTCTATCAAACCATTTAAGGCTTGCCTAATTTACTCAGTAATATTGTTCTGTAAATGATCCATGGCTTAGTTTCATTTATTATGCAATCAAATTGAATATGAACATATACTTGTGTTGGGCATAAAACATGTTTTAATAATAGTCCTTTATGTAGATACAGCTTAACATTGATTTTCTTTTCAAAATAATATCAAAGATAAATAATATAATCAAATGATTCTGGCACTGAATATCTGTGTATTTTGAGCTAGACCAAGATCAGCATCTTGTCTGATTTAGACCATTTGTATTCTGATAAGAAATGATACAAGACAATCTTGAACTCTAGTAGATATTTGCCTATCTATACCAGTTAGGTGTCACCCTACTGAAAGAAAATGTTCTATATGTAATAAAGTCTGGTTATGAAATTAGCCTATTATGAAGTTCCTATTGGAGATTAAGGATACCATGATAAAGATGTAATTTTTGTTTTTAAGTAGCGAGTGCTTGAAGGTTTATAAAGTGTTTGTGTTTACTACTAAGTGAATCCAAATTTCATTTCATTTTACTTTTCCCTCACAGGAGGTAATAAACCAACAAATATCATTAAAATTATAGTCCCTGAGAGTTAAAAAGAAATATAAATATTCTTTATATACAAGCACCAAACAAACAAATTAATAGATCTGAGTACTATTCTGATATTCTAAACATAACTACCCAGAGCTAGCCACACAATTTATTGCTAAACACATGGATTTGCCAGTCTCCCTTAAAGGTTGTCCTCTGTTCTTTCTTTCCTATATACAATGTCAGACATTAATTTCCTTACAATTCAAAACCTTACAGAAAGTTATATAAAGAAACTAAAATATCCTGCCTTTGAGATTATAAGTAATATTTCACAATTATAACAAACACAATTAATTGAAAGCCAAATCATTTTTTGTAAGAGTTGGACATTTCAAGAATATAAATGATTTTTAAATTAAAAGGCTAAAATCTGGAAGGAAACAAGATAGAATATATGCAACAAAAAATAGATGGGGAAAAACTAGAGGAAGAAATAGATCATCTCACCCAAATTTCTCTACTGTTGCAAGAGCTGCTGGTGAGGGAGAGGGTTTCACTAAAAAGGACTAAGCAGGCTCACCTCACAGGTTAAAGGTGTGCAGACAAAGTGTGCAAAGTTGGCATCCAGTGGTTGGTCAGCTATGGCAAAGTGTGCTCCAAGTTGCTTATGTTCCAATGAGACTGCATGACAGGCTCCCAATACCTAGAGTCCACACAGCCTGTAAGATGGAGATTTACTAGCACCTGTTGTCATTGTTATATGTGGAAGGCTGTTCCTCAGCCAGGACCTTACATTCACCTACTTTTATTTAAAGAATTTATACACTTTGTTCAGCTATACTTAATTCTGTGCTGTGCTGCGCTTAGTTGTTCAGTTGTGTCAGACTCTTCACAACCCCATGGACTGTAGCCCACCTGGCTCCTCTGTCCATGGGGATTCTACAGGTTAGAATACTGGAGTGGGTTGCCATGCCCTCCTCCAGGGGATCTTCCCAACCCAGGAATGGAGCCCAGGTCTCCCACTTTGCAGGCAAACCTTTTATCAGCTGAGCTACCAGGGAAGCCTATTTCTACCAGCACACAAACTCCTTTGCAGTATCTTAGAACTCTCATACTTTACTGTGCAAATGCATCATCTGGAGACCTAATTAAAATGTAAATTCCAATTCAGTAGATTTAGAGCACAGTCTGAGTTTCTGTCTTTCTAACAAACTGCCAGATGATGGCAGTGCCTTAGTCTGAAAGCCATATTAATGTTGGAAAGTCATTCAAGTCTCAACCATGAATGCATATAAATCACATGGTAAAATATTTAAAACAGAACTGCCCGTTTCAAAAACCACTTGCCAAAAACATTTTGTTGTAATGGGTCTGAAGTGATAACATCATACCCAAATTTGTTAAAAGCTCCTTGGTGATTTCTACTATGTACTGATACTACTGCTGTGCTTAGTCTCTCAGTTGTGTCTGACACTTTGTGACCCCATGGACTGTGTAGCCCACCACTCTACTGTCCATGGGCATTCTCCAGGCAAGAATAGTGGAGTGGGTTGCCATGCCTTCCTCCAGAGGATCTTCCTAACCCAGGGATCGAACCCAGGTCTCCCACATTGCAGGTGGATTCTTTACCTTCTCAGGCACCTAAGAAGTTAAGGAGTTAAAGTGGGGAAAACCTCTAGCACCTGCTTTTCAGTGGGACTGAAAAGAAACCAGTGAACCTAAAGCTCTTTTGTTAAACCAGTATTTACCAATGTAAAACCAGCCCAATTTTGTAAGTAAATATTTACACACATATTATAAACTTTCTACATTTTCATTCACAGGAAATGAATCATTTGCTATTTTTATTACAGCATGATTAGTTTTACTTGTATATAAAAAGTAAATAATCAGTTTTTTCATTAAAAAGTATTAGTAAAAGCCAAAGTCTCTTTGCAAATACGTTGTCCTGGGATTAACATGCATCTTTCACTAAATCGCTCATATTTATGAACCAAACAAACAAAAAAATGAGCAGATAACCAGTTCAGTTCAGTTCAGTCACTCAGTCATGTCCGACTCTTTGTGACCCCATGGACTGCAGCACACCAGCCTTCCCTGTCCATCACGAACTCCTAGAGCTTACTCAAACTCATGTCCATCGTGTTGGTGATGCCATCCAACCATCTCATCCTCTGCAGTCCCCTTCTCTTCCTGCCTTCAGTCTTTCCCAGCATCAGGGTCTTTTCCAATGAGTCATTTCTTTGCATCAGGTGGCCAAAGTATTAGAGTTTCGGCTTCAACATCAGTCCTTCCAATGAATAGTCAGGACTGATTTTCTTTAGGATTGACTGGTTGGATCTCCTTGTTGTCCAAGGGACTCTCAAGAATCTTCTCCAACACCACAGTTTAAAAGCATCAATTCTTTAGCACTCAGCTTTCTTTATAGTCCAACTCTCACATCCATATATACTTTGCTGCTGCTGCTGCTGCTGCTAAGTCACTTCAGTTGTGTCCGACTCTATGCGACCCCATAGACGGCAGCCCACCAGGCTCCCCTGTCCCTGGGATTCTCCAGGCAAGAACACTGGAGTGGGTTGCCATTGCCTTCTCCAATGTATGAAAGTGAAAAGTGAAAGTGAAATCGCTCAGTCGTGTTGGACTCTTAGCAACCCCATGAACTGCAGGATACCAGGCTCCTCCATCCATGGGATTTTCTAGGCAAGAGTACTGGAGTGGGACGCCATTGCCTTCTCTGCCATATATGCTTTACAAACAGTAAATTTGTGTGTGTACTATTTCACATTGACATGTAAATGATAATGTAACTCTAAAGCAAGACTTGGAGTTGGAAATTTCTAACTTGAATTGGAAATTCCAAGACTTGAAATGGAAATTTCAGTTATGACTTTTATCCTAATGCTTTGGTCCAGTGAGCAAATATTTGAAGTAAAGTAATATTTTAAGGGCATGGATTATAGCAATCTGGAGGATTCTTATCTTTGCTTGTATCAAAGAAACTTAAGTATCAATCCTTTCCTTAAGAATAGTTTTAGAATTTATTATTACAAAACTTACATATTATGAACATGATCATTTATTTTGAACGTGGATCTTTGGATATAGAACTTCAAGACATTTAAGAAGCTCTTGATCCTATATTCCTGAACTAAATAAAACTACTCTTGCCAGATGAGAATTTAACCTATCTTAAATCACCTCTAGAGAAATCAATTAACATTCTTCCCACACAGTAATCAATTGCATTTATTAACTTTCTTGAACTGTATCTTTCTGTGTATTCCAGATATATTTCATTTGATCTAGTTTGGCCTTAACCAAAGAGGGAAAAACAGGACACTTCCCACTGGTAAAACTAATCACATATATTAACAATACTGTGAAGTTGTTTTTTAAGGGTTTCCCTGGTAGCTCAGTTGGTAAAGAATCCACCTGCAATGCAGAAGACCCTGCTTTGGTTTCTCAGTTGGGAAGATCTGCTGGAGAAGGGATATACTATCCACTCCAGTATTCTTGGTCTTCCCCTGTAGCTCAGCTGGTAAAGAATGTACCCGCTATGCAGGAGACCTGGGTTCAATTCCTGGATTGGGAAGATCCCCTGGAGAAAGGAAAAGCCTCCCACTCCAGTATTCTAGCCTGGAGAACTCCATGGACTGACAATGTGGTAGCAAAGAGTCAGACATGACTGAGAAACTTTAAGTTTCAGAATGATTTTAGTTCCCAAAAGAAGTGTGTACATGTTTATTCCCTTTGGTTGCCCAGGATCTGTCTCCAGCTCTGAACAACATAACCATTTTCTGTTAAGGTATTATATCTCCTGTACTGTGCACACTCTAGGTGAATATTCTGCTCTCTTCTAGCCAAGATTTAGAACACTAATCAAGTTCTATATAAGTCAACAGTGCCCAGCATTTTTGTTTAAAGTTGCATAGTTCATTTCATCACTTTTTCAGGCTTACCTGGTGTTGATGGTATTTCCTCCTATTGTAAACCTCATTCTTGATAGTGCCAAAACAATAGGACTCCCTAAAGAATTGCTCTTTATTACAAAAGTCTTTCACAAGTCAATTGATGTTTCTGAGCTTTTAAGTTTATTTCTTATTGAGACTTGATCCATCATTCCATCTCTCTCGCTAGATAGATACTCATTTAATGGCACAAAGATTTACTTAAGCAAACATCTGTTATTGAAATTTGACCATAATTACAATTACTGCATAGAAACTCATTTTTAAGATTTCTATAATTAAAGACAATGAGCACTAAAATTGTAAACTCATGGAGGCATCACTGTACTTATGTTGTTTCTTCCCAATTAAAATAGCCTAAAATTTGTCAATTCTGTAAAAGTAACAGAGTCAAATAACTCAATATAGTAGTTGATTACCATGAAAGTGAAAGTCCCACAGCCATGTCCAACTTTTTGCAAACCCATGGACTATACTGTCCATGGAATTCTCTAGGCAAGAATATTCCCAACCCAGGAATGGAACCCAGGTCTCCCACATTGCAGGTGGATTCTTTATCAGCTGGGCTACAAGAGAAGCCCAAGAGTACTGGAGTGGATAGTCTATCCATTCTCCAATGGATCTTCCCAACCCAGGAATCCAACCAGTGTCTCTTGCATTGCAGACAGATTCTTTATCAACTGAGCTATTAGTGAAGCCCTTGATTACCATAATCCGCTTTTGTTTGTGATTTTTAAATAAAAAAAATTCTGTTTATCTTTTAGTAAGTGCTATACTCATAGTAACATCATGTGCCACTCCTCATCATTTAAACTGGAGAAACTTCTTGATATCTTTGCATCTCAGATTTCATCCTATAAAATGGAAATAATTTCTGGCTTATTAAGTGCAGAAGTTGTGTTTCTTTCAAATGTTGAATATTTCAAATATTGAAGAGGAAAATAATTCACTGTAAGATTTCCCAAATCTATATGATTTTAACATAAAATTATAATAGAGGAGGAATTAAAGGCCTTAAATTCTAAGATAGTAAATAACTTATAAAGTAACTTTGAGTTTTAGGTAGTATAAAGTAACTTTGAGTTTTTGGTAGAAAATGACATAATTTTATTTTTTAAATGAGAGAAAACATTAGAAAAATAAGCCATTTAAAAATATTTAAATAAAACACTTACAAAAACCTTAATTTTTTCATAAATCATTCTTCTAATTATAACATTTAATTAAAGTCTGAAAATATAACTAGATTCAATATTTCAAATTGGTACAAACCTATGATTTCAACTAAGCGTATTTAACAAGGAAAAATATGACTGTTGATCCAAATACTCCAAATTGTTAATATTTAATTACAAACATTTTCAAAAATATAGTCTATCTTATCAAAATTAATATTTACTTTTCTTACTATTTGTTTTGTCATATATTGATCTATCTCCCTGTTTATCTGTTAGTTGTGTTCTGATACTCTCTACAGGAAATTAGTACCATGTCCCAAGATTTAAGGGCTCAGTCCCTCAAGATTGCCCCTCCCCTGACTTTAGAACCAACAGCAAGTCCAGGTCATCAGCTGTTCTTCTGATTAGTAATAAATTTGAGGGTCTCATGACTTCCTCCTCACATTCAATACATTGCTTGGATAAGAGTGCTCAGGAAAATGGTTTATGCCCTAGATAATCATTTTATTATAAAAGATACATCTCAGTATCAGCAAGGTGGAACAGATGCACATGGCAAGGCATGTGGCAAGAGTTGAGGTATCTCTTGTGTTCACCAATATGGAATCTTCCTGAACCTTTCAGTTTTAGGATTTTTATGGAAGCCTCATTATGTATGTGTCATTGATCAGAATCTTGCCTGCTAGGGAGTAATATCAACTTCCAGCCCCTCTCCTACTCTTAGAGGTCTGCAGGTGGGTCTGAAGTTCCAACCCTCTAATCACAGGGTTGGTTGCCCTGGCAAACAGTTCTCATCCTAAGGGGGTTTCCAAGCATCACCTCACTAGCATAGAGTCAGGTATGGATGGCAAAAATTTATTATAAATACCAAGATAACTTTATAACTTTTATAAATCAATAAATTCCTCAGATTTTAGGAAGTCTGTGCCAGGAATGAGGGAAAATATCAAATATTTATCCCTTATCATAAATCACAATATCACAGCAGGTTATAGAGCAGATGTATGTTAAGTTTTATAAGAAACTTAACATTTTTACACACACAAAAAAAGCACCAGATTGCTTGCTTGCTTGCTAGGTCACGTCAGTCGTGTCCGACTCTGTGCGACCCCATAGACAGAAGCCCAAAAGGCTCCTCTGTCCCTGAGATTCTCCAGGCAAGACTACTGGAGTGGGTTGCTATTTCCTTCTCCAATGCATGAAAGTGAAAAATGAAAGTGAAGTCAGTCAGTCATGTCTGACTTTTAGCGACTCCACGGACTGTAGCCTACCAGGCTCCTCCGTCCATGGAATTCTCCAGGCAAGAGTACTGGAGTGGGTTGCCATTGCCTTCTCTGAAGCACCAGATTAGAGCCCCACAAAATGTTTCTGAGAGTTCATATTTTTCTATATCATTGGCAACATCAGGTATTATAGATCTCGTTAAGTTTTATTCATCTTCGAGAGAGTGTAGTTGTATTTCATAATGGTTTTAAGTTGTAATACCCTGAGGACTTTGTATGTTGATAATTTTTTTCCAGTGCTTATTAGCCATGCATTTCTGAAGTCTCTATGCACATATTTTCCTCATTTGTTTTCAAATTTAAGATTAAGTTATGGAAGCCTTTATATGTTCTGTATACCTGAAGTAACAGGCAAATTTGGCCTTGGAGTACAGAATGAAGCAGGGCAAAGGATAATAGAGTTTTGCCAAGAGAATGCACTGCTCATAGCAAGCAACCTCTTCCAACAACACAAGAGAAGACTCTACACATGGACATCATCAGATGGTCAACACCGAAATCAGATTGATTATACTCTTTGCAGCCAAAGATGGAGAAGTTCTATACAGTCAGGAAAAACAAGACTGAGAGCTGACTGTGGCTCAGATCATGAACACTTTATTGCTAAATTCAGACTTAAATTGAAGAAAGTGGGGAAAACCACTAGACCATTCAGGTATGAGTAAATCAAATCCCTTATGATTATACAGTGGAAGTGAGAAATAGATTTAAGGGACTAGATCTGATAGAGTGCCTATTGAACTATGGGTGGAGGTTCCTAACATTGTACAGGAGACAGGGATCAAGACCATCCCCAAGAAAAAGAAATGCAAAAAGGCAAATGGCTGTCTGAGGAGGCCTTACAAATAGCTGTGAAAAGAAGAGAAGTGAAAAGCAAAGAAGAAAAGGAAAGATATACCCATTTGAATGCAGAGTTCCAAAGAATAGCAAGGAGAGATAAAGCCTTCCTCAGTGGTCAGTGCAAAGAAATAGAGGAAACCAATAGAATGGGAAAGACCAGAGATCTCTTCAATAAACTTAGAGATACCAAGGGAACATTTCATGCAAAGATGGGCACAATAAAGGACAGAAATGGTATGGACGTGACAGAAGCAGAAGATATTAAGAAGAGGTGGCAAGAATACACCAAAGAACTGTACAAAAACGATCTTCATGACCCAGATAATCACGATGGTGTGATCACTCACCTAGAGCCAGACATCCTGGACTGGGAAGTCAAGTGGGCCTTAGAAAGCATCACTGCAAGGAAAGCTGGTGGAGGCAATGCAATTCCAGTTCAGCTATTTCGAATCTTAAAAGATGATGCTGTGAAAGTGCTGCACTCAATATGTCACCAAATTTGGAAAACTCAGCAGTGGCCACAGGACTGGAAAAGGTCAGTTTTCATTCCAATCCCAAAGAAAGGTAATGCCAAACAATGCTCAAACTACTACACAATTGCATTCATCTCACTTGCTAGTAAAGTAATGCTCAAAATTCTCCAAGCCAGGCTTCAGCAATATGTGAACCATGAAATTCCAGAGGTTTAAGCTGGTTTTAGAAAAGGCAGAGAAACCAGAGATCAAATTGCCAACATTGACTGGATCATTGAAAAATTGAATGAGTTCCAGAAAAACACCCATTTCTGCTTTATTGACTATGCATTTATTGACTATTGCATTTAGGACTGTATGGATCACAATAAACTGTGGAAAATTCTGAAAGAGATGCAGATACCAGACCACCTGACCTGCCTCTTGAGAAACCTATATGCAGGTCAGGAAGCAACAGTTAGAACTGGACATGGAACAACAGACTGGTTCCAAATAGGAAAAGGAGTATATCAAGGCTGTATATTCTCACCCTGCTTATTTAACTTATATGCAGAATACATTATGAGAAATGTTGGGCTGGATGAAACACAAGCTGGAACCAAGATTACTGGGAGAAATATCAATAACCTCAGATATGCAGATGACACCACTCTTATGGCAGAAAGTGAAGAAGAACTAAAGAGCCTCTTGATGAAAGTGAAAGAGACGAGTGAAAAAGTTGACTTAAAGCTCAACATTCAGAAAACTAAGTTCATGGCTTTGGGTCCCATCACTTCATGGCGAATAGATGGGGAAAGAATGGAAATAATCAGAGATGTTATTTTGGGGGGCTCCAAAATCACTGCAAATGGTGACTGTAGCCATGAAATTAAAAGACACTTACTCCTTGGAAGGAAAGTTATGACCAACCTAGACAGCATATTAAAAAGCAGAGACATTACTTTGTCACCAAATGTCCAGGCTATGATTTTTCCAGTAGTCATGTATGGATGTGAGAGTTAGACTATAAAGAAAGCTGAGTGTTGAATAATTGATGCTTTTGACCTGTGGTGTTGGAGAAAACTCTTGAAAGTCCCTTGGACTGCAAGGAGATCCAACCAGTCCATCCTAAAGGAGATCAGTCCTGGGTGTTCATTGGAAGGACTGATGTTGAAGCTGAAACTCCAATACTTTGGCCACCTGATGTGAAGAGCTGTCTCATTTGAAAAGACCCTGATGCTGGGAAAGATTGAGGGCAGGTGAAGGGGATGACAGCAGATGAGATGGTCAAATGGCATCTCTGACTTAATGGCCACGAGTTTGGGTAAACTCCGGAAGTTGGTGATGGACAGGGATGCTTGGCGTGTCTACGGTTCATGGGGTTGCAAAGAGTTGGACACGACCGAGTGTCTGAACTGAACTGAAGTGATACCTGTATTTGCTTAGATATGTATTTTACAAATATTTTCTCCCAGAAAGTGCACTATATATTCATTTTCTTTATTATGCATTTCAATGAGCAGAATTATTACTTATAATGAATTCTGGTTTATCAGTTTTTTATGCTTATTTCTGTCTATGACCAGTTTTAACACTTTCTATATATTCCAGGTCACAAAAATAGTTTCCTATAGAAATGCAAATCAAACTACAACAAAGTACCACCTCCCACCAGGATGGCCATCATTAAAAAGTCTAAAGTAAATGCTGGGAAGAGTGTGGATAAAAGGGAATCCTCCTACCGTCACGGTGGGAATGTAAATTGGTGCAACCACTATGAAAATAAGTACAGAGATTCCTCAAAAACCAAAAAATAGAGTTACCACATGATCCAGCAATCCCACTCCTGGACATTGTGGACATTGTTGTTTAGTCACTAAGTAATGTCCAACTCTTTTGCAGCCCTAAGGAGTATAGACTGTCAGGCTCCTCTATCCACAGGATTTTCCCAGCAAAAATACTGGTGCTGGTAGCCATTTCCTTCTCCAGAGGAATACTGCCAACCCAGAGGTTGAACCCACGTCTCCTGCATTGGCAGGTGGGTTCTTTGCCACTGAGCCACCACGGAAGCCCAATCCTGGGCATATATCTAGACAAAACTAAAATTCAAAAAGGTATACATACCCCCATGCTCACTTGTTTTTCAGTCACTACATCATATCTGACTCTTTGCAACCCCATGGATTGCAGCACTCCAGGCTTCCCCGTCCTTCTCTACAGTGATTTTGGAGCTCAAGAAAATAAAACCTGTCACTGTTTCCATTTTTCTTCCTCTATTTTTCATGAGGTGACGGGATCTGAGACTACGATCTTAGTTTCTTGAATGTTTCTGTTGTTCAGCCACCTTTTCCACTCTCCTCTTTCACTTTCATCAAGAGGCTCTTCAGTTCCTCTTCACTTTCTGCCATAAGGGTAATATCATCTGCATATCTGAATTTGCTGGTTTTTCTCCTGGCAATCTTGATTTCAGCATGTGATTCCTCCAGCCTGGCATTTAGCATGATATACTCTGCATATAAGTTAAATATATAGGGTGACAATATACAGCCTTGACATACTCCTTTCCCAATTTGGAACCAATCCATTGTTCCATGTCTGGTTGTAACTGTTGCTTCTTCACCTGCATACAGATTTCTCAGGAGGCAGGTAAGATTGTCTGGTATTCCCATCTTTTTAAGTAGTTTCCAGTTTATTGTGATCCATACAGTCAAAGGCCTTCACAAATTGCCTTCACAGTCAATGAAGCAGAAATAGATGTTTTTCTGGAATTCTCTTGCTTTTTCCACAATCTAATGGAGGTTGGTAATTTGATCTCTGGTTCCTCTTCCTATGTTCATAGGAGCACTACAACAGCCAAGACATGGAATAAACCTAAATGTCCATTGATGGCTTATCATAAAACTTTTTTTGTTTGTGTATATAGTAGGAGGTGTCCCACATGGTTAGCCCATGAGACAGTTTTGAATCGTGAGTATGAGAGATGGGTGACATGATTAAATAGATATTAAGAAGGAAATGTGTTTTCCACTCTCTTACTTCCTAACCATTTTGATGTAGATGAATATTATAATATTAGAAGACACTATAAATAAGGTGGGGTAGCAGTATACAATGAAACTGAGTTCCTGAATCACCACCTAGAAAAGATCAATTGTCAATCTGAAATTTCTTTCAATAAGAAATAAGCATATATCATTGCTGAGTCATTATACATGTTTGGGTTTGTTCCTTATAACAATAAGCGTTACTCTATTATACCTTGAGTGTAACAAAACGTTTCTTACCCCAAAAGTTATAATTGAAAATTTGGCATAGCTCACAGATAGATTTTGGATATGTCTTTCACATACTAGCTGGTGATCTAAAAATGTGTTAGTGAGATTAAAGGTTTGAATTCTTTTAATGTCAATTCTATGTGTCCCATAATGCAACACCTGTGCCAAAGGAGACTTCAAGCTTTTAATAGCATAGGAGTGCTAAATTAAAACAGTATCATTTGAAAGACCTTGCCACTACTTTGTCAATTCACAAGGAAAAGTCTAATTATGTATCTTGGAAGGTTAAGGTAGGGGACTTTTAGTTTGGTTACATGTTAAGAGTTTGGCTAAGCTGCTCCATGAGATTGAAGACTTGGCATCTATTTTGTTTGGCCAGGTGGCGAGAAGTGACTTTATACTGACAGAAGCCTGTCATGCCAGTTCACACCCTAAATAGCAACTCAAAGGGTTATAAATAAATGTAAATTCTTGATGTGACTTCCCCAACAGCCTAATGATGAACAATCTCCCCTCCTCTCAACAAGTTCCTTAAGAACCCTGAGAGGCTTACCCAAACCCCACACTTTTAAGTCCTAACACCCTCTCTCTGCACCCAGCCTTGACTGCCTGCCCAGTTTCATGTGGCTCATCAAAGAATGACAGGAACTTCCTCTAGGACATAGAAGAAGTAGAGTACTTCACCATCCTGTACCTTGTGCTTCACTTACCAATTCTTAATTTGAGATTTCCACAATACCACAGCAATAGTGACATGGGTTACCCCATTTCCCTTGTGAGAGAAATATTATGGGATAGGGAAAATTATACTATGCTGCCTTTTGAACACTAGGCTAGAATGAGCATAGTATACAAACTATAATTTGCTATCTAGAAGTATTATCACAATGTGAAATAAAAAATTCCATACCAAATAACATGCATATCAAATAAATTGCTATTATGATATGAATTCTAAAAAAAACGTGTTCTGAGGTCATCAGCTCTGTAGTATGCTAAACAGTATGTGAGGAAAAAAATAAAGACTTCCTTCCTAAATTTAGGAAAAACTAGTTTAAGAATGTTGACTTTGCCCAATTACACTTTCTCTGGGCATGTTTAAGAGTATTCCCAGAGGCAGGGAACACAAAGAAAATGGGAGAGAGAGCAATCAAGGAAACATATGTCCCAGGTCACATCCTTCTTACCAAATGTGTTGTCAGCTCAAATGTCACATTTTCATCAATGCATTCCTTCATCTCAAAATGTTAATTTTCTTTCATTGTTTTACAGTATGTTTCCTTTTCTTAATGGTTATCTGCTAAAGTTTAAATTATTTTTTAATTCACTTTCTTTCACCAAGAGAATAAAATTTACCTTAGGAAAAAAAGTATCATATGCACAAGCTTATCTCTACACTTGTCTATCATCACCTTTTCTCTTATTATCTCTATAACTGACTCTAATTGGTCTCCATGCTGACTCTCTTCCTGAAATAAGTCTTAGCAAGAAAAGGGATGGCTTAAAATTTTGAAATTGGACATTCACATGCAAGAGAATGAAAATAGAATCATATCCTCTGCCAAACATAGCTGTTGTTCAGTCACTAAGTCATGTTTGACTCTGTGACCCCATGGACTGCAGCATGCCAGTCTTCCCTGTCCTTAACTATCTCCCAGAGTTTACTCAAACTCCTCTCCATTGGATTAGTGATGCCATCCAACTGTCTCATCCTCCATCTCCCCCTTCTCTTCCTGCCCTCAATCTTTCCCAGCATCAGGGTCTTTTACACTTGGTTGGCTCTTAGTATCAGGTGGTCAGACTTGGAGCTTCAGCATCAGTCCTTCCAATGAACATTCAGGGTTGATTTCTTTTAGTATTGACTGGTTTGATCTTGCTGCCCAAGGGACTCTCAAGAGTATACTCCAGCACCACAGTTCAAAAGCATCAATTATATGGTTCTCAGCCTTCTTTATGATCCAACTCTCAACATCTTTACTTGACTACTGGAAAAACCATAGCTTTGACCATATGGACCTTTGTTGGCAAAGTAATGTCTCTGCTTTTTAATACACTATCTGGAATTGTCATAGTTTTTCTTCCAAAGAGCAAGCACCTTTTAACTTCATGGCATAGTAATTAACTTTAAATGGGTTAAAGAGAAATGTAAGACTTGAAACTATAAAATTTCTAAAATAAAACATAGGGTAAAAGCCCCTTGATATTGGTATTGGCAATGGTTTTTGTGATGTAACACTAAAGCACAGGGAACAAAACCAATTATAAACAAGTGGGATTATATTCAACTGAAGAGCTTTTGTTCAGCAAAGGAAATCATTAACAAAACAAAATGGCAATAAATGGGATGGGGAAAAAAATGCAAACCATGTATCTGAGAATGGATTAATAACCCAAAATAGATAAGGAACCCATACAATTCATAAGCAGAAATAAAGTATTAATAAATAAAAACAGAAACAGTTCTGAGACTGCATCTGGATTAAGAAAGATATTTTATTTACAGATTATTCAGGGATGTTTTTCTCCCTGTCTCTGAAAAGCCACTATTTAAGACACCTATAAGGTTAAGAGGCATTGAGAACTGCCAAAGAAGGTAGGATGTTGGAAATGCATTGAAAATTAATTAAAAAAGCAAATTAAAACAAGTGTGTGTGTGTAGAATCCTATATCAAAACGTGATGGCAACCACAGACCAATAATCTATAATAGATACATACACACACAAAGAAAAAAACAGTCTAAATACAACAGTAAAGATAGTCATTAGGTCACAAGAGAAGAGAACAAAAAAGGAAGGGAAGAAAAACGACCTACAAAAACACCTCTAAAGCAATTAAGAAAATGGCAGTAAGAACAGACATGTTGATAATTACCTTAAATGTTAACGTATTAAATGCTCCAACCAAAAGACATTGATTAGCTGAATGGATACAAAAGCATGGCCCATGTGTATGTTGTCTACAGGAGACCCATATCAGATCTAGGGGCACACACAGACCGAAAGTGAGGAGATGGAAAAAGGTATTCCATGCAAACGAAAGTTCAAAGAAAGCTGAAGTAGCAATACTCATATCAGACAAAATAGACTTTATTGACCCAAGGGAATTTTGTAGAAACTAATGCCTGACATTTTGCTATTTAAGTGAATAATGAAACACCTGTGTTTGAGTAAATATCCACAACATTTTTTGCATTTCATGTATTTATTTGAAACTTTGTGTATGTCTTACTAAAAAATCCTAATATTTCATTAGAGTGTGATAGGCAGTATAGCAGGCATCTCTGTGCAGGAGAACAGAATCAAATATACTATGTTTTTACTATGCTTTCCCCTGGAAGAGCAAACTCTACACTTTCTAGTAGCATTTTTTTAAGTCCTGTGGGTATTGTTTCCTCTAGAATATGTTCTTTTATTTTACCTGATAGTCAACAAGGCGTATCTTTGCGGGGACAGGGGGTGGGGGGAGCTCTTTTAGAAATATCCCAAGAACCAGATGTGGGACTACCACTGCATTCATCAGAATGATCAATTGCCTATTCTCTAGGAATTGCTAGCAGAAATTGCTTGCAAGTCGTTTTATACTGTGTATTAAGGCTACAATAAATTTTAAATGCATTGAATAAACTGCAATTACTTAACTAAAAACCCACTTTCTTATACCATTTTTGAGTTTTATGGAGGATATTGAAGTTTTCCAGATATTGATCAGATTGATCAACTTCTTTCATGTATTTATTATACTCTAAATTATAAGTGGGGTTAGTTATTTGATGGCCAGTCCTCCTGTCCTCTTTCCTGAAGATGCTGTACAGGCATCATGAATAGCCGTCACCATGCAGACTAGCCTCTTATTTCATACAAGAAGAATCACTTCTCCTTTCCTTAAGGATGTCATCTCTTCCTTCTGTAGATATTTATATTTCTCCTCTAATTGGTTTGGTAGAGCAAGATTCTCTCTTATATTCCCACAAACTCTGGTTTTATTTTTCAACAATATTTCAGGTGTGGACACCCTGTTGTAATAATTGTCTTGGTAAATATGGTGCCCAAACCAAAACAAGGTTGTATGATTGATAGTATTGCTTCTTACAGTTTTTTTCCTTCACTTACATAAATCTTAAGTTTGCATATATATCATATATATCCATACTAACCATACTGACCAAAATTCCATGGTTTGTAAATTTTTCAGGGTTACAGCTTTTGAATCTGTCCTGTCTTTTCCACTTTATCATTGTCTCATCAAGTGATAACTCCTGTTTGGGTATATATATCAATTTAAATTTTGTTAGAAAATAATCCAAAAGACAGTATCTTTTGAAATTCTGTCTGCAGGAAGTAGAGTTTCCGAGTTATCTTTAAAATGAAGAAATGTCATTATTTCTTCAATCTTTCTTGTCATAATCTTTTGAAAGATAGGTATTTCAATGAAGGGATCAGTCACCTATTATTTTTTCCAGTGTGAGTTTCTTATTTGCCCCACTCAAATTATTAGTCCAGGAAACTTCTTCACTATTGATTACATCCCTATCTTTTTAAGAGTTTTCCACAGTTTATTATAATCCACATAGTCAAAGGCTTTAATGTAGTCGATGAAACAGAGGTATATGTTTTTCTGGAATTCCCTTGCTTTCTCTATGGTCCAGCGAATGTTGGCAATTTGATTTCTGGTTCCTTTGCCTTTTCTAAATCCAGCTTAGACATCTGAAAGTTCTTGGTTCACCTCGTGCTGAAGCCTAGCATTCAAAGTTTTAAGCATGACCTTACTGGCGATGAGTGCAATTGTTTGATGGTTAGCACATTCTTTAGTACTACCCTTCTTGGGAACTGGGATGAGGAATGACCTTTTTTCCAGTCCTGTGGCCACTGCTGGGTCTTAGAAATTTGCTGACATATTGAGTATAACACTTTGATAGCAACATCCTTAAGGTTTTAAATAACTCTATTGGAATTTTGTCTCATACATTAGCTTTATTAACAGCAGTGATTCCTAAGGCCTGTTTGACTTCACACTTCAGAATGTCTGGCTCTGGATGACTGACTACACTGACGTAGTTATCTGGTTCATTAAGATATGTTTCATACAGTTCTTCCATGTATTTTTTCCATCGCTTCTTGATTTCTTCAGCATCTACAGTATTGCATAGGAACCTGGAATGTTAGGTCCATGAATCAAGGTAAATTGGATGTGGTAAAGCAGGAGATGGTCAACAATAAACATCAACATCTTAGGAATCAGTGAACTAAAATGGACAGGTGAATTTAATTTAGGTGACCATTATATCTACTACTATGGGCAAGAATCCCATAGAAGAAATGGAGTACCTACCCTTCATAATCTACAGAAGAGTCCAAACGCAGTATTTGGGCGCAACCTAAAAAATGACAAAATGATCTCGGTTCACTTCCAAGGCAAGCCAATCAGTAGTTGAATATCACAGTAATTCAAATATAGGCTGCTACCACTGATGCCAAAGAAGCTGAAGATGATCAGTTCTGTGAAGACTTAGGAGACCTCCTAGAACTAACACCAAAAAAAGATGTTCTGTTCATCACTGGGGATTGGAAGGCAAAAGTAGGTAGTCAAGAAATATCTGGATATAATAGGCAAATTTGGCCTTGAAGCACAAAATGAAGCAGTGCAAAGGCTAACTTAATGCTACTAAGAGAATGCACTGGTCAGAGCAAACACCCTTTTACAACAACC
Source organism: Bison bison bison (assembly GCF_000754665.1). Taxonomy (NCBI): domain Eukaryota; kingdom Metazoa; phylum Chordata; class Mammalia; order Artiodactyla; family Bovidae; genus Bison; species Bison bison. The sequence goes on from NW_011495021.1 coordinate 4,025,525, forward strand.
CAAGGGATGACTTTACATATGGTGGTGGTGGTTTAGTTGCTAAGTTGTGTCCAACTCTTGTGACCCCATTGACTATAGCCTGCCAGGTTCCTCTGTCCATGGGATTCTCTAGGCAAGAATACTGGAGTGGGTAGCCATTTCCATCTCCAGGGTATCTTACTGACCAAGGGATCAAACCCAGGTCCCCTTCCCCCTGAGCATCCCTCCCACGACATCCATCTCATTCCTCTAGGTTGTCACACAGCACCAGGCTGAGCTCCCTGTGTTATATAGCAACTTCCCACAAGCTATCTATTTTACACATGGTCATATATATATTTTCAATACTCATGAAATAAGCTTACTCTAAGATATCAGATCAGATCAGTCACTCAGTTGTGTCCGACTCTTTGCGACCCCATGACTCGCAGCACGCCAGGCCTCCCTGTCTTACCTATCTCCTGAGAAACCTGTATGCAGAACAAGAAGCAACAGTTAGAACCAGATATAGAACAACGGACTGATTGAGAACTGGAAAAGGAGTAGGTCAAGGCTAAATTCAGTTCAGTTCAGTTGCTCAGCCGTGTCCGACTCCCTGCAACCCCAAAATCACAGCATGCCAGGCCTCCCTGTCCAACACCAACTCCAGGAGTTTACCCAAACTCATGTCCATTGAGTCAGTGATGCCATCCAACCATCTCATCCTCTGTTGTCCCCTTCTCCTTCCACCTTCAATCTTTCTCAGCATCAGGTCTTTTGAAATGAGTCAGGTCTTCACATCAGGTGGCTAAAATATTGGAGTTTCAACTTCAACATCAGTACTTCCAATGAATATTCAGCACTGATTTCCTTTAGGATGGACTAGTTGGATCTCATTGCAGTCAAAGGGACTCTCAAGAGTCTTCTCCAACATCAGAGATCAAAAGCATCAATTCTTCTGCACTCGGCTTTCTTTATAGTCCAACTCTCACATCAGTACATGACTACTAGAAAAACCATAGCCTTGACTAGATGGACCTTTGTTGACAAAGTAATGTCTCTATTTTTTAATATGCTGTCTATGTTGGTCATAAATTTCCTTCCAAGGAGTAAGCATCTTTTAATTTCATGGCTGCAATCACCATCTGCTGTGATTTTGGAGCCTAGAAAAATAAAGTCAGCCACTGTTTCCCCATCTATTTGCCATGAAGTGATGGGACCGATGCCATGATCTTAGTTTTATGAATGTTGACCTTTAAGCCAACCTTTTCATGCTCTTCTTTCACTTTTATCAAGAGTCTCTTTAGTTCTTCTTTACTTTCTGCCATAAGGGTGGTGTAATCTGCACATCTGAGGTTATTGATATTTCTCCCAGAAATCTTGATTCCAGCTTGTGCTTCATCCAGCCCAGCATTTCTCATAATGTACTCTGCATATAAGTTAAATAAGCAGGGTGACAATATACAGCCTTGACGTACTCCTTTTCCTATTTGAGCCAGTCTGTTGTTCCATGTCCAATTCTAACTGCTGCTTCCTGACCTGCATACAGCTTTCTCAAGAGGCAGGTCAGGTGGTCTGGTATTCCCATCTCTTGAAGAATTCCCCACAGTTTATTGTGATCCACACAGTCAAAGGCTTTGGCATAGTCAATAAAGCAGAAATAGATGTTTTTCTGGAACTCTCTTGCTTTTTCCATGATCCAGCAGATGTTGGCAATTTGGTCTCTGGTTCCTCTGCCTTTTCTAAAACCAGCTTGAACCTCTGGAAGTTCATGGTTCACATATTGCTGAAGCCTGGCTTTG
>NW_011495021.1:4027496-4027720 GCF_000754665.1 Bison bison bison
ATTTGGTCTCTGGTTCCTCTGCCTTTTCTAAAACCAGCTTGAACCTCTGGAAGTTCATGGTTCACATATTGCTGAAGCCTGGCTTGGAGAATTTTGAGCGTTACTTTACTAGCGTGTGAGGTGAGTGCAATTGTGTAGTAGTTTGAGGATTCTTTGGCATTGCCTTTCTTTGGGATTGAAATGAAAACTGACCTTTTCCAGTCCTGTGGCCATTGCTGAGATTT
>NW_011495021.1:4027820-4033131 GCF_000754665.1 Bison bison bison
CTCTGCCTTTTCTAAAACCAGCTTGAACCTCTGGAAGTTCATGGTTCACATATTGCTGAAGCCTGGCTTGGAGAATTTTGAGCATTACTTTACTAGCGTGTGAGGTGAGTGCAATTGTGTAGTAGTTTGAGGATTCTCTGGCATTGCCTTTCTTTGGGATTGAAATGAAAACTGACCTTTTCCAGTCCTGTGGCCATTGCTGAGATTTCCAAATTCGCTGACATATTGCATGCAACACTTTCACAGTATCGTCTTCTAGGATTTGAAATAGCTCAACTGTCATTCCATCACCTCCACCAGTTTTGTTCAGAGTGATGCTTCCTAAGGACCACTTGACTTCACATTCCAGATGTCTGGTTCTAGGTGAGTGATCACACCATCATGAATATTTGGGTCATGAGATCTTTATTTGTACAGTTCTTCTGTGTATTCTTGCCACCTTTTCTTAATACCTTCTACTTCTGTTAGGTCCATACCATTTCTGTCCTTATTGAGCCCATCTTTGCATGAAATGTTCCCTTGGTATCTCTAATTTTCTTGAAGAGATCTCTAGTCTTTCCCATTCTATTGGTTTCCTCTATTTCTTTGCCCTGATCCCTGAGGAAGGCTTTCTTATTTCTCCTTGCTATTCTTTGGAACTCTGCATTAAAATGGGTATATCTTTCCTTTCTCCTTTGCTTTTCACTTCTCTTCTTTTCACAGCTATTTGTAAGGCCTCCTCAGACAGCCATTTTGCCTTTTTGCATTTCTTTCTCTTGGGGATTGTCTTGTTCCCTGTCTCCTGTACAATGTCACAAACCTCAGTCCATAGTTCATCAGGCACTCTGTCTATCAGATCTAGTTCCTTACTCTATTTCTTACTTCCACTGTATAATCATAGGGATTTGATTTAGGTCATACCTGAAGTGTCTAGTGGTTTTCCCCACTTTCTTCAATTTAAGTCTGAATTTGGCAATAAGGAGTTCATGATCTGAGCCACAGTCAGCTCCCAGTCTTTTTTTTTTCCTGACTGTATAGAGCTTCTCCATCTTTTGATGCAAAGAATATAATCAGTCTGATTTCGATGTTGGCCATCTAGTGATGTCCGTGTGTAGAGTCTTCTCTTGTGTTGTTGGAAGAGAGTATTTGCTATTACCAGTGCCTTCTCTTGGCAAAACTCTATTAGTCTTTGCCCTGCTTCCTTCTGTACTCCAAGGCCAAATTTGCCTGTTACTCCAGGTGTTTCTTGACTTCCTACTTTTTCACTCCAGTCCCATATAATGAAAAGGACATCTTTTTTGGGTGTTAGTTCTAAAAGTTCTTGTAGGTCTTCATAGAATATTCAACTTCAGCTTCTTCAGCATTACCGGTCAGGGCTTAGACTTGGATTACCATAATATTGAACGGTTTGCCTTGGAAACGAACAGAGATCATTCTGTCATTTTTGAGATTGCATCCAAGTATTGCATTTCGGAATCTTCTGTTGACTATGATGGCTACTCCATTTCTTCTAAGGGATTCCTGCCCACAGTAGTTAATATAATGGTTATCTGAGTTTAATTCACCCATTCCAGGCCATTTTAGTTCGCTGATTCCCAGAATTTCAGCGTTAACTCTTGCTATCTCCTGTTTGACCACTTCCAATTTGCCTTAATTCATGGACCTAACATTCCACGTTCCTATGTAATATTGCTCTTTATAGCATTTGACCTTGCTTCTATCACCAGTAACATCCTGGTATGACTATATATTATTACCCTGTTTATTTAACATCCATGCAGAAAACATCATGCAAAATGCTGGGCTGGATAAATCAAGGCTGGAATCAGGATTGTCAGGGGAAATATTAACAACCTCGGATATGCAAATGATCTTCCTCACCAAGGGATTGAACCTGGGGCTTCTGCAAGTCAAGCATATTCTTTACTGTCTGAGTCACCAGGTTTAGCACTGAAGAAATGATGCTTTCCCGCCACCCCCCACCCCGACCCTGGCCTCAGTTTATTTATTTATTTGTTTTTTTACTTTACAATATTGTATTGGTTTTGCCATACTTCAACATGAATCTGCCACGGGTGTACATGTGTTCCCCATCCTGAACCCCACTCCTACCTCCCTCCCCATACCATCCCTCTGGGTCATCCCAGTGTACCAGCCCCGAGCATCCTGTATCATGCATCAAATCTGGACTGGCGATTCATTTCACATATGATATTATACATGTTTCAATGCCATTCTCCCAAATCATCCCACCCTCGCCCTCTCCAACAGAGTCTAAAAGACTGTTCTATACATGTGTCTCATTTGCTGTCTCTCATACAGGGTTATCGTTAACATCTTTCTAAATTCCATATATATGCATTAGTATACTGTATTGGTATACAGTATACTGGAGAGGGCAATGGCAACCCACTCCAATACTCTTGCCTGGAAAATCCCAAGGATGGAGAAGCCTGGTAGGCTACAGTCCATGGGGTCGCAAAGAGTTGGACATGACTGAGCGGCTCCACTTTCACTTTCTATACTGTATTGGTGTTTTTCTTTCTGGCTTACTTCACTCTCTATAATAGGCTCCAGTTTCACCCACCTCATTAGAACTGATTCAAATATATTCTTTTTTAATGGCTGACTAATACTCCATTCTGTATATGTACCACTGCTTTCTTATCCATTCATCTGCTGATGGACATCTAGGTTGCTTCCATGTCCTGGCTATTATAAACAGTGCTGCGATGAACACTGGGGTACACGTGTCTCTCAATTCTGGTTTCCTCGGTGTATATGCCCAGCAGTGGGATTGCTGGGTCATAAGGAAGTTCTATTTCCAGTTTTTTAAGAAATCTCCACACTGTTCCCTATAGTGGCTGTACTAGTTTGCATTCCCACCAACAGTATAAGAGGGTTCCCTTTTCTCCACACCGTCTCCAGCATTTATTGCTTGTAGACTTTTGGATAGCAGCCCTTCTGACTGGCGTGAAATGGTACCTCATAGTGGTTTTGATTTGCATTTCTCTGATAATGAGTGATGTTGAGCATCTTTTCATGTGTTTGTTAGCCATCTGTATGTCTTCTTTGGAGAAATGTCTGTTTAGGTCTTTGGCCCATTTTTTGATTCAGTCTTTTATTTTTTCAGGAATTGAGCTGTAGGAGTTGCTTGTATATTTTTGAGATTAGTTGTTGGTCAGTTGCTTCATTTGCTATTATTTTCTCCCATTCTGAAGGCTGTCTTTTCACCTTGCTTATAGTTTCCTTTGTTGTGCAGAAGCTTTTAATTTTAATTAGGTCCCATTTGTTTATTTTTGTGTTTATTTCCAATATTCTGGGAGGTGGGTCATAGAGGATCCTGCTATGATTTATGTCAGAGAGTGTTTTGCCTATGTTCTCTTCTAGGAGTGTTATAGTTTCTGGTCTTACATTTATATCCTTAATTCATCTTGAGTTTATCTTTGTGTATGGTGTTAGAAAGTGTTCTAGTTTCATTTTTTTACAAGTGGTTGACCAGTTTTCCCAGCACCATTGTTAAAAAGATTGTCTTTTCTCCACTGTATATTCTTGCCTCCTTTGTCAAAGATAAGGTGTCCATAGGTGTGTGGATTTATCTCTGGGCTTTCCATTTCCATTGATTTACATTTCTGTCTTTGTGCCAGTACCATACTGTCTTGATGACTGTGGCTTTGTAGTAGAGCCTGAAGTCAACAGGTTGATTCCTCCAGTTCCACTCTTCTTTCTCAATATTGCTTTGGCTATTCGAGGATTTTTGTATTTCCATACAAATTGTGAAATTATTTGTTGTAGCTCTGTGAAAAATACCGTTGGTAGCTTGATAAGGATTGCATTGAATCTATAGATTGCTTTGGGAAGTATACTAACTTTCACTATATTGATTCTTCCGATCTATGAACATAGTATATTTCTCCATCTATTAGTGTCCTCTTTGATTTCTTTCAAAAGTGTTTTATAGTTTTCTGTATACAAGTCGTTTGTTTCTTTAGGTAGGTATAATCCTAAGTATTTTATTCATTTCATTGCAATGGTGAATGGAATTATTTCCTTAATTTCTTTTTCTATTTTCTCATTATTAGTGTATAGGAATGCAAGGGATTTCTGCGTGTTGATTTTATATCCTGAAACTTTACTATATTCATTGATTAGTTTTAGTAATTTTCTGGCAGAGTCCTTAGGGTTTTCTATGTAGAGGATCATGTCATCTGCAAACAGTGAGAGTTTTACTTCTTTTTCAATTTGGATTCCTTTTATTTCTTTTTCTGCTCTGATGCTGTGGCCATAACTTCCAAAACTATGTTGAATAGTAGTGGTGAAAGTGGGCACGTTGTCTTGTTCCTTTTTTTAGGGGAAATGCTTTTAATTTTTCACCATTGAGGATAATGTTTGCTGTTGGTTTGTCATATATAGCTTTTATTATGTTGAAGTATTTTACTTCTATTCCTGCTTTCTGGAGAGTTTTTATCATAAATGGATGTTGAATTTTGTCAAAGGCTTTCTCTGCATCTGTTGAGATAATCGTATGGTTTTTATTTTTCAATTTGTTAATGTGGTGTATTGCATTGATTAATTTGTGGATATTGAAGAATATTTGCATCCCTGGGATAAAGCCCACTTGGTCATGGTGTATGATCTTTTTAATGCGTTGTTGGATTCTGCTAGAATTTTGTTAAGGATTTTTGCATCTATGTTCATCAGTGATGTTTGCCTGTAGTTTTCTTTTTTTGTGGCATCTTTGTCAGGTTTTGGTATTAGGGTGATGGTGACCTCATAGATGTGTTTGGAAGTTTACCTTCCCCTGCAATTTTCTGGAAGAGTTTGAGTAAGATGGGTGTTAGCTCTTCTCTAAATTTTTGGTAGAATTCAGCTGTGAAGCTGTCTGGACCTGGGTTTTTGTTTGCTGGAAGATTTCTAATTACAGTTTCAATTTCCATGCTTGTGATGGGTCTGTTAAGATTTTCTATTTCTTCATGGTTTGGTTTTGGAAAGTAGTACTTTTCTAAGAATTTGTCCATTTCTTCCAAGTTGTCCATTTTATAGGCATATAATTGCTGACAGTAGTCTCTTATGATCCTTTGTATTTCTGTGTTGTCTGTTGTGATCTCTCCATTTTCATTTCTAATTTTATTGATTTGATTTTTATCCCTTTGTTTCTTGATGAGTCTGTTTAATGGTTTGTCAATTTTTATCCTCTCAAAGAACCAGCTTTAGGCTTTGTTGATTTCTGATATGGTCTCATTTGTTTCTTTTGCATTTATTTCTGCCCTAATTTTTAAGATTTCTTTCCTTCTACTAACCCTTGTGTTCTTCACTTCTTCCTTTTCTAGTT
>NW_011495021.1:4033634-4034061 GCF_000754665.1 Bison bison bison
CTCATGTCCATCAAGTCGGTGATGCCATCCAGGCATCTCATCCTCTGTCGTCCCCTTCTCCTCCTGCCCCCACTCTCTCCGAGCATCAGGGTCTTTTCCAATGAGTCAACTCTTCGCATGAGGTGGCCAAAGTACTGGAGTTTCAGCTTCAGCATCAGTCCTTCCATTGAACATCCAGGACTGATTTCCTTTAGGATGGACTGGTTGGATCTCCTTTCAGACCAAGGGACTCTCAAGAGTCAAAGGACTCTCAAGAGTCTTCTCCAACACCACAGTTCAGGTTTCTCCATACTCCAACTCACACATCCATACATGACCACTGGAAAAACCATAGCCTTGATTAGATGGACCTTTGTTGGCAAAGTAATGTCTCTGCTTTTGAATATGCTATATAGGTTGGTCATAACTTTCCTTCCAAGGAGTAAGC
>NW_011495021.1:4034161-4034723 GCF_000754665.1 Bison bison bison
TTTGTTTCTATGCATATTTTGATTTCTTTTTTTATTTCTTCTGTGATTTGTTGGTTATTCAGCAGCGTGTTGTTTAGCCTCCATATGTTGGAATTTTTAATAGTTTTTCTCCTGTAATTGACGTCTAATCTTACTGCATTGTGGTCAGAAAAGATGCTTGGAATGATTTCAATGTTTTTGAATTTACCGAAGCTAGATTTAGGGCCCAGGATGTGATCTTCCTGGAGAAGGTTAAGTGTGTGCTTAAGAAAAAAGGTGATATTCATTGTTTTTGGGTGAAATGTCCTCAGTTCAGTTCAGTTCAGTCACTCAATTGTGTCCGACTCTTTGCAGCACCATGAATAGCAGCACACTAGGCCTCCCTGTCCATCACCAACTCCCAGAGTTTACCCAAACTCATGTCCATCAAGTCGGTGATGCCATCCAGGCATCTCATCCTCTGTCGTCCCCTTCTCCTCCTGCCCCCACTCTCTCCGAGCATCAGGGTCTTTTCCAATGAGTCAACTCTTCGCATGAGGTGGCCAAAGTACTGGAGTTTCAGCTTCAGCATCAGTCCTTCCAT
>NW_011495021.1:4034823-4037345 GCF_000754665.1 Bison bison bison
TAACGTGTGAGATGAGTGTAATTGTGTGGAGTTTGAGCATTCTTTGACATTGCCTTTCTTTGGGATTGGAATGAAAACTGACCTTTTCCAGTCCTGTGGCCACTGCTGAGTTTTCCAAATTTGCTGGCATATTGAGTGCCACACTTTGACAGCATCATCTTTCAGGACTTGAAATAGCTCAACTCGAATTCTATCACCTGCACTAGCTTTGTTCATAGTGATGCTTTCTAAGGCCCACTTGACTTCCCAGTCCAGGATGTCTGGCTCTAGGTGAGTGATCACACCATCTTGATTATCTGGGTCGTGAAAATCATTTTTGTACAGTTCTTCTGTGTATTCTTGCCACCTCTTCTTAATTTCTTCTGTTTCTGTTAGGTCCATACCATTTCTGCCCATGAATGATATTAGCAGCCTTATAAAAGAGACCCCAGAGAGCTCCCATGCCATGTTAGGACACAGCAATAAGACACTGGTCTTTAAACTAGAATTCTCGTTCTCACTGGGCATTGAATCTATCAAAATCTTGATCACAGACTTCTCAGTCTCAAGAACTGGGATAAGCAAATGTTTGTTGTTTAAGCCACCCAGTCGATGGTGTTTTTGTTACAGCAGACCAAACTCACTAAAACCAGAATGAGGACCACATAAGCTAGAAACTCCACCCACCCTGTAATTCATCTTCAGCATGGATAAGAAAACTCGTTGTTTTAAGCTACTGAAATTTGGGGTCGATTTGTTATTGGAGTAACATCTACCTCTCCTTACTGATCTAATGAGTACATAAATATTTTATGCTATGGTGTTTAGTAGTATAATGTGGCTAAATCCTCCAAATTTCTTAAACTTCTCCACATTATCTCTAGCCCTACTCAAAGGAAATAACTTTCCTATTTTATATTCTACCAATTGTTTAAAATTTAGCTATCCAGTAGTCTCCATTTTCAATTATATTATGATCTTAATCATATTTACCATTATGTTTAATTATCAATTAAGGTCATATATAAATGTTTGGTTTATCTTAAGAGAGATATATTTAATAGACTAGTTGTGGTAAAGAGGGCAAAAGCTGGAGTGCAAGTTCATAGATACCACACATGATAGGAACAGGGAGCAAGCTTAATAGAATTTAATATTAGAAGGGGGTAGTGTTCACCTTTTTTGAAAAAGAATGAAAAACAACAAACAAAAGGAAATGTCCTAGAGATATCAATTAGGTCTAACTGGTCTATTGTATCACTTAAAAGTTTGTGTTTCCTTGTTAATTTTCTGTTTAGTTGATCTATCCATAAGTGTGAGTGGGGTATTAAAGTCTCCCACTATTATTGTGTTATCGTTAATTTCCCTTTTCATACTTGTTAGCATTTGTCTTACATATTGTGATGCTCCTATATTGGGTGCATATATATTTATAATTGTTATATCTTCTTCTTGGATTGATCCTTTGATCATTATGTAGTGTCCTTCATTGTCTCTTTTCACAGCCTTTGTTTTAAAGTCTATTTTATCTGATATGAGTATTGCTACTCCTGCTTTCTTTTATTTCTATTTGCATGGAATATCTTTTTCCAGCCCTTCACTTTCAGTCTGTATGTCCCCTGTTTTGAGGTGGGTCTCTTGTAGACAACATATATAGGGGTCTTATTTTTGTATCTATTCAGCCAGTCTTTGTCTTTTGGTTGGGGCATTCAACTCATTTATGTTTAAGGTAATTATTGATAAGTATGATCCCATTGCCATTTACTTTATTGTTTTGGGTTCGAGTTTATACACCCTTTTTGTGTTTCCTGTCTAGAGAATATCCTTTAGCATTTGTTGTAGAGCTGGTTTGGTGGTTCTGAATTCTCTCAGCTTTTCCTTATCTGTAAAGCTTTTTGTTTCTCCTTCATGTTTGAATGAGATCCTTGCTGGGTACAGTAATCTGGGCCGTAGGTTATTTTCTTTCATCACATTAAGTATGTCCTGCCATTCCCTCCTGGCCTGAAGAGTTTCTATTGAAAGATCAGATGTTATCCTGATGGGAATCCCCTTGTGTGTTATTTGTTGTTTTTCCCTAGGTGCTTTAATATTTGTTCTTTGTTAATTTGATGAATATTGTCTTGGGGTGTTTCACCTTGGGTTTATCCTGTTTGGGACTCTCTGGGTTTCTTGGACTTTGGTGATTATTTCTTTCCCAATTTTAGGGAAGTTTTCAGCTATTATGTCCTCAAGTATTTTCTCATGGTCTTTCTTTTTGTCTTCTTCTTCTAGGACTCCTATGATTCCAATGTTAGGGAATTTAACATTGTCCCAGAGGTCTCTGAGATTGTCCTCATTTCTTTCAATTCGTTTTTCTTTTTTCTTCTCTGACTCATTTATTTCTACCATTCTATCTTCTACCTCACTAATCGTATCTTCTGCCTTCATTATTCTACTATTTGTTCCCTCCAGAGTGTTTTTGATCTCATTTATTGCATTATTCATTATACATTAACTATTTTTTTTTTTAATTTCTTCTAGGTCCTTGTTAAACCTTTCTTGCA
>NW_011495021.1:4037445-4038089 GCF_000754665.1 Bison bison bison
AATTTCATGGCTGCAGTCACCATCTGCAGTGATTTTGGGCCCAAAAATAAAGTCTGACACTGTTTCCACTGTTTCCCCATTTCCCATGAAGTGGTGCGACTAGATGCCATGATCTTCGTTTTCTGAATGTTGAGCTTTAAGCCAAATTTTTCACTCTCCTCTTTCACTTTCATCAAGAGGCTCTTTAGTTTCTCTTAACTTTCTGCTTTAAGGGTGGTGTCATCTTCATATATGAGGTTATTGATATTTCTCCCAGCAATCTTGATTCCAGCTTGTGTTTCTTCCAGCCCAGCATTTCTCATAATGTACACTGCATATAAGTTAAATAAGCAGGGTGACAATACTCCTTTTCCTATTTGAACCAGCCTGTTGCTCTATGTCCATTTCTAACTCTTGCTTCCTGATCTGCCTACAGGTTTCTCAAGAGGCAGGTTAGGTGGTCTGGTAGTCCCATCTCTTTCAAATTTTCCAGTTTTTTTTGATCCATATAGTCAAAGGCTTTGGCATAGTCAACAAAGCAGAAATAGATGTTTTTCTGGAACTCTCTTGCTTTTTGATGATCCAGCAGATGTTGGCAATTTGATCTCTGGTTCCTCTGTCATTTCTAAAACCAGCTTGAACATCTGGAAGTTCACGGTTCAAGT
>NW_011495021.1:4038527-4048992 GCF_000754665.1 Bison bison bison
CCCTCCAGAGTGTTTTTGATCTCATTTATTGCATTATTCATTATACATTAACTATTTTTTTTTTTAATTTCTTCTAGGTCCTTGTTAAACCTTTCTTGCATCTTCTCAATCCTTATCTCTAGGCTATTTATCTGTGATTCCATTTTGATTTTAAGATTTTGGATTATTTTCACTATCATTATTCTGAATTCTTTATCATGTAGATTCCCTATCTTTTCCTCTTTTGTTTCGTTTGGTGGGCATTTATCCTGTTCCTTTACCTTCTGGGTATTCCTCTGTCTCTTCATCTTGTTTATATTACTGTGTTTGGGGTGGCCTTTCTGTATTCTGGCAGTTTGTGGAGTTCTCTTTATTGTGGCATTTCCTCGCTGTAGGTGGGGTTGTATGGGTTTGTCAAGGTTTCCTGGTTAGGGAAGCTTGTGTCTGTGTTCTGGTGGGTAAAGCTGCATTCTTCTTTCTGGAGTGCAATGAAGTGTGCAGTAATGAGTTATGAGATGTAAATGGGTTTGGAGTGTTTTTGGGCAACCTGTATATTAAAGCTCAGGGCTGTGTTCCTGTGTTGCTGGAGAATTTGCATGGTATATCTTGCTCTGGAACTTATTGGCCCTTGGGTGGTGCTTGGTTTCAGAATAGGTATGAAGGCATTTAATGAGCTCCTGTCAATTAATGTTCCCTGGAGTCAAGAGTTGTCTGGTGTTCTCAGGATTTGGACTTAAGCCTCCTGCTTCTGGTTTCCAGTCTTATTTTTACAGTAGCCTCAAGACTTCTCCATCTATACAGCACGGTTGATAAAACATCTAGGTTAAACATGAAAAGTTTCTCGACAGTGAGTGACACCAAGAGAGTTTCACAGAGTTACATGGAGAAAAGAAGAGGGAGGATGGAGATAGAGGTGACCAGGATGAGATGAAGGGGAATCAAAAGGGGAGAGAGCAAGCTAGCCAGTAATCACTTCCTGATGTGCACTCCACAGTCTAGACCACTCAGAGATCGTCACGGAGTTATACAGAGAAGAGAAGAGGAAGGAAGGAGACAGAGGTAGCCAGGAGGATAAAGGGGGGAATCAAAAGGAGAGAGACAGATCCAGCCAGTAATCAGTTCCTTAAGTGTTCTCCACCATCCAGAACACACAAAGAGATTCATAGAGTTGGGTAGAGAAGAGAAGGGGGATGGAGGAGATAGAGGCGACCTGGTGGAGAAAAAGGAGAGTCCAAAGGGGGAGAGAGTAGTCAAGCCAGTAATCTCGCTCCCAAGTAAAACTGGGTACTGAAGATTGGGTTCTTAAAGGTACATAATTGATAACAAATACCAAAAAGCAAATATTAGAAGTCTAGAGTAGAAGTTGGATTTTCAAAAATACAATATTAACCAAAAAAAGTCACAAAAATTATAAAATATATATATGAAGTTTGCTTTAAAAAAATAGGGTCTCTCTCTCTCTCTCTTTTTCTTGCAAGGTAATAGTAGGTTATAAAAATGAAAATTAAAGGAGTAATAGAGTACTTAAAAATAAAAAAAAAATAATGATAGTAAAAATAGTAAAAATATATTTAGGACTTTCTCTGGTGCTGTTGTGGGCAGTGTGGGGTCAGTTCATTTTTGGATAGTTCCTTGGTCTGGCTTATATTTCTCAAGATCTATAGGCCCCTTCCTATGTAATCGGTACTAACTACAGGGTTTTAAGCTATTGCACCTGTCACTTCCAAGGCAGTTCCCTCTGTTTAGCTTCTTCTGTTTGCTGGTCTCTTCAGTGTCTAATTTCCACCCTGACACAAGGGGGCGGTGGTGGACACTTTTTTAGGCTCACTTGTTCAGTCTTGCTGTGGGTAGGGAGGAACACTGCAAACAAATAACCCTGGCATGTGTTCACAGTGTCTCGGCCACTCTGGGTTTGCCCCCAGTCATGGCGTGTGTGCTTTCCCTGTCTACACTGCTTAGGCTCTAGGTTGCTCTGCAGGGAACTGTCTGGGGCTGGCCCTAGGTTGTACACACTTCCCAAGTCTAAGCCGCTCAGGTTCAGGTACTCAGGTAGTCCTCAGAGGCGCAGACTCGGTTGGGCATGCGTTTTGTGCCCTTCCCAGATCCGAGCAGCTCAGGTGACCAGGTGTTTGGTGAGTGCGGTCACTGTGACTTATCTCCTCTCCCGTTCCTGCTGCTTGATTTTCTGGATGTACAACCGGTGCACCTTCTCAGGCGGATGTTGACCGTCCAGAATCCCAAGAAGTCTTGGTTAGCAAAGAAGCCTGCTTGCAGTTTGATAGATAATGCCTCTCTGGGTCTGTAATTGCCCCCTTCCAGCTCTGGCTGCCCTCGCATGCCTGTCACCAGAGGGGGATAAGCCGGTCTGCAGCCAGCTAGCTCTGCTCAGTCCTTTGTTCTGTGTGTGGGCCTGGCAGTGGGTCTTAGGTTAGGGCTTTTCGTGTGGTAGCTATCCCACAGTCTGGCTTGTTAGCCCAAGTTAGTTCCCTCCAATTGCCCTCGGGGCATTCAGGCCTAGTCCTTACTCTAGGCAATGCAGCCCCTGCCTGCTTGCCCAGCCCCTGCTTGCTAGTGGTGGATGCAGGTGTCTGCACTGCTTCTCTGCTGGGGGAGTTACCATTGGGCACATAATCTGTGGGTTTTAATTATTTATTTATTTTTCCTCCTGATTATGTTGCCCTCTGTGTTTCCAAGGCTCGTCACAGACTCGGCAGTGAGAATGTTTCCTAGTGTTTGGAAACTTCTTTTTTTTTTTTAAGACTCCCTTCCTGGGATGGAGCTCTGTCCCTACCTCTTTTGTCTCTCTTTTTGACTTTTATATTTTTTCCTACCTCCTTTGGAAGACAATGGGCTGCTTTTCTGGGTGCCTGATGTCCTCTGCCAGCATTCAGAAGTTGTTTTGTGGAATTTACTCAGCGTTCAAATGTTCTTTTGATGAATTTGTGGGGGAGAAAGTGGTCTTCTTATCCTATTCCTCTACCATCTTAGGAGCACCTCCAAAATGATGCTTTCAAGCTGTGGTGCTGGAGAAGACTCTTGAGAGTCCCTTGGACAGCAAGGAGATCAAACTAGTCAATACTAAATAAAATCAACCCTGAATTATTCATTGGAAGGACTGATGCTGAAGCTGAAGTTCCAATACTTTGGCCACCTAATGCAAAGGGCTGACTCATTGGAAAAAACCATGATGCAAGAAAATATTGACAGCAAGAGGAGAATGGGGCAACAGAGAATGAGATGGTTTGATGGAATTATTGATTCAATACACAGGACTTTGAGCAAACTCTGGGAGATGGTGATGGACTGGGAAGCCTAGTGTGCTGCAGTCCATGGGGGGTCACAAAAAGTCAGACAAGACTTAGCAACTAAATAAGATATCAGTATCAATTAAAAACTTTTTTTTGCATGGGATAATGTGATATAGACTAAAGGCAGAAGACCCAGATTTGATCCCTGTGTTGGGTAGATACTCTGGAGAAAGCAATGGCTACCCAATCCAGAATTCTTGCCTGTAGAATTCCATGGACAGAGAAGCCTGGCGGGCTTTAGTCCATAGAGCTGTAAAGAGTCAGATGTGACTGAGCTACCAACATTTTTAAGTGCTCAAAATTCTCCAAGTTAGGTTTCAACAGTACATGAACTGAGAACTTCCAGATGTTCAAGCTGGATTTAGAAAAGCAGAGGACCCAGAGATCAAATTGCCAACATCTGTTTGATCATAGAAAAAGCAAGAGAATTCCAGAAGGAATCTACTTCTGCTTCATTGACTATGCTAAAGCCTTTGACTGTGTGGATCACAACAAACCATGGAAAATTCTTAAGAGATAGAAATACCAGACCACCTTACCTGCCTCCTGAGAAATCTGTACAGGTCAAGAAGCAACAGTTAGAGCCTGACATAAAACAACAGACTGGTTCCAAGGCTGTATATTTACAACCTGCATATTTAACTTATATGCAGAGTACATAATGCGAAATGCCTGGCTGGATGAAGCACAAGCTGGAATCAAGATCCCTGGGAGAAATATCAATAACCTCAGATATGCAGATGACATCACCCTTATGGCAGGAAGTGAAGAGAAATTAAAGGGCTTCTTGGTGGGAAAGGAGATTGAAAAGCTGGCTGAACAACAAAGCATTCATACAACTAAGATCATGGCATATGGTCCCATCACTTCACTGCAAATAGATAGGGAAACAATGGAAACAGTGACAGACTTTATTTTCTTGGGCTTCAAAATCAGTGTAGATGGTGACTGCAGTCATGAAATTAACAGACGGTTGCTTCTTGGAATAAACATTATGACAAACCTAAATAGCATGTTAAAAAACAGAGACATTACTTTGTCAACAAAGGTCCATCTAGTCAAGGCTAAGGTTTTTCTAGTAGTCGTTTATTGATGTGAGAGTTGGACCATAAATAAAAGTGAGTGTTGAAGAATTGATACTTTTGAACTATGGTGTGGAAAAGACTCTGAGAGTCCCTTGGACTGAAAGGTGATCAAACCAGTCAATTCTAAAGGAAATCAATCCTGAATATTTATTGAAAGGACTGATGCTGAAGCTGAAGCCCCAATACTTTGGCCACCTAATGTGAAGAACTGACTCACTGGAGAATACCCTGATGCTGGGAAAGACTGAAGGCAGACGCAGAAGGGGATGACAGAAGATGAGGTGGTTGGATGCCATCACCGACTCCATGGAAGTATGTTTGAGCAAGTTCCGGAGTTCTTTATGGACAGCAAAGCCTGGCATGCTGCAGTCCAAGGGGTCACAAAGAATCAGACATGACTGAGTCACTGAACTGAAGTAACACTTACTTTCAATAGAAGTACAAAGGCCAGTTAAAATGTATAACAATAGAAGGTACAAAGGCCATTTAAAAAGTATAACAGAGTTTTGATTAGGGGAAAAAAAAGAAAAAAAAAACGAGGACAGGTTCGGCTAGACACAGTATTAATGTAAGAACTTCAAAATTTAAGATAAATACAAGAAGCATAAAATACTTTATAAAAAATGTTTTAGTTCACAAGGAGAATATGCACCACTTGTTGATTAAAATGTCGTCTGTTCATTCTTCTAAAATCACTATGCTTTGTATGGCTAAGGAAGAAAGGTTAGTAAAATTTCATGGATGTTAACTGGTCCCTCAGCATCTAAGAATAGTTTCAAAGTAAACCTTGGAGTGTTTTGTACTGTGGATGAGAAGAACAAACTATAGTACTAATGTTTAGTGTGCTGAACATATTGAAACTACACTTTGAATAGAGGTGGGTGTGTAATGGTACCTTAAAGTTTTATACTATTCTCTGTATATTAACAGACGTTTTCATCAGATTCAATACCTTTTTCTTATTCCCTTCAAAAAAGAAATGTTATTTTAGTGATTACAGTGTAGTCTGAATTTCACACCTGCAGGATATTGTATGCATTCAAATATAGCTACATTTTTCATAATTACTCTTTGTCTTTTGACGTTTTTAAATCTTATTTTAAATTTGTATGTTACAATTCCCCAAATAAGCCTTTCTACTGGTAAGTTTTAAGTTAAAATTTCCTCTATTACTTTTGATGTTGTAGTATTATTGATTTAGTGGCACCACTCTAATTATATTGCTTTATTCTCTAGGTGCTCTTTATTGAAATTTTAATAAAAATAATATTTTAATAGAAATGATATTTTTCTTGATTATAATTTTGCATTTTTTTGGGTGGAGTTTTTTTTTGTTTGTATTATTCTGAAGACAAAGATAAATACTGTATCATAATCATAAAACAATTTAAAATTCTAGTATAGCATATATTTTATTAATATAAAATATTATAACTTACCATATGCAAGCAGGGATATTGTCAGCAATAACTATATCATATATATTTTCTACTTAATGTAGAAATTATTGATTATTGATGCTATTACTTATGGTCCAAAATAAATGGTCTTTATTAAAGTCTGGATTTTGGAGGGGATGATTCTTAAAATAAGTTTTATGTTTGTGCAGAAATATATTATTAAAATATTTTCTATATAATATTTAATAATATATCATTAAAATATTTTTTTAGATGTGTTTTTTGGCATGATAAAATAGTCTCTAAAATTAGTATGTTTAAAGTATGATTTTTTAATAGAAAAATTTATAAGAATGAGTATTAATATTAAGCAACATATGACTATGATCAGTTGGCTGTTCTCATCCTAACTTCTAGTCTTAACCTCCAGTATCTGACGCAGTTTACTTGCTCCCCCTTAACATACTTTTGCCACTGTTCTCTCAGAAACCTCAGAATCTACTGACAGATCTTTTTCTCTCACACCACGTATCCAATCTATCAACAAATCCTGTTGGAATGCCTTCAAAGTAGATCCAATTTCTGACTACATCTTATTTCTTCCACTAGTCTAGCCTTTAACACCTGAACATCTACTCTTTACCTACCTCCCACTCCATCCATGTGTAGTTTAAATACAGTAATCCAGAGTAACCTTTCGAAACTTAAACTGACCTTCATACCATTGTCCTCTCTGCCCTGAAGTGACTGTATATTTCTTTCACAGTAAAAAAACTAGTTCCTTTAAGGACCCTGTAGGACTTTACCCTGGAGAAGGCAATGGCACCCCACTCCAGTACTCTTGCCTGGAAAATCCCATGGGCGGAGGAGCCTGGTAGGCTGCAGTCCATGGGATCACTAGGAGTTGGACACGACTGAGCGACTTCGCTTTCACTTTTCACTTTCATGCATTGGAGAAGGAAATGGCAACCCACTCCAGTGTTCTTGCCTGGAGAATCCCAGGGACGGGAGAGCCTGGTGGGCTGCCATCCATGGGGTCGCACAGAGTCGGACAAGGCTGAAGAGACTTAGCAGCAGCAGCAGCAGGACTTTACACAGTCTGAAGTGTGTGTGCTCCTGCTCTGTGACCCCATGGACTGTAGCCCGCCAGGCTCCTCCATCCATGCGATTTTCCAGGCAGAAATACTGAAGTGGGTTGCTATTTCTTACTCCAGGGGATCTTCCTAACCCAGGGATCAGACTGAGTCCTAGAATCTCTGGCATAGGCAGCCCAATTCTTTACCACTAGTGCCACCCGGAAAGCCCACCTATACAATCTGGTTCCTGTTCATTTGCTATTGTATCTACATTAAACTCATTAGACTCTGCTCTCTCTCTGTTCCAGATCATACTGCTGCTGCTAAGTCGCCTCAGTCGTATCCGACTCAGCAACCCCATGAACTGCAGCCTACCAGGCTCCTGCGTCCATGGGATTTTTCAGGCAAGAGTACTGAAGTGGGTTGTCATTGCCTTCTCCATACTAGCCTCTTACTGTCTCAAACAAACCAAACACATTATGAATCTATTTCCCCATTTGGGAATATTCTTTCCTTATATATCTGTTTAGCCATTGTTTGAGTCAATTCATGCTGCCATAACAAAAATACCATGGGTTGAATGGCTTATCAGTAACAAATTTTTTTTCTCATAGTTTTGGAGGATGGCAAGACTGAGAACAAGGTGTCAGCAGATTTGATATCTTCTGAAAGCCAGCTTTCTGGTTCCTATTCATCTTCTTGCTGTGGAAAAGGGCTACTTAGCCCTCTGGGTCTCTTTTATGAGGGACCACTATATGGAAAGGATTCATTATATAGGAAGGAATCACTAATTCCATTCCTGAGAACTCTCCCTTCATGACTGACTCTCAAAAACCCTGCCTCCAAATACCATCCTATTGGAGATTAATATTTGAACATATGAATTTTGGGGGGGGGGATTCAATCTATATTATTTATATAGAATTCTATACACATTTGGCACCAAGATAAACAAAGAAATGCCTTAACCTAAGGACTCTTTCCAACATAAACCAGCAAGGAAAAGGAAAAGTTCCAGAGCATAGGTTTTTTGGTTTTTTTTTTAAGTGCAAGAGGTTTTCTAACATAGAAAGTTTTTGAAATATCAAGGAATATTGAAATGAGAGAGTGAGTTCTTAAAAACAATTGATATTGTGATATTTACAAATCATAAATGTAGAAGAAGAAAGAAAGAAAGACATCACTCTAAAAAAGGTCAAAACAAATATCTATAAGAGTAAATTTAGATAAATACATTCTTAGTAAAAAATGTTAAATTTTGGTGAGCTGTAGGAATGGCTATGTCTATCTTTATCTTACATATAGTATACATGTATAGAGACATATGTGTATAAATGTATAGATCAAAAATACAAAATTCCAAATTTTGTATAAGTTAACTCTTTGGTTTTTAAATTACGTTCCATGTACAGTAAATTTTTCAATTCTCAGAAAAGTCCCATTCTGTATCAGGTTCACACTTCTTTCTCAAAGCTTACATTTTAGGTCGTATACTTGACATATTCCTGTCTGCCTATTATTAGCTATCCCATCACTGTTAATTTCTTCCATAATATAAGAACTGCTTATGTTTTATTATTTATTTATTACTAAAATTTTTTCTAAGTCACTCCCAAATTAAAATATGCATTTTCAGGCAAATATTTAATCATTGTTTGACTTCTCTCTACATATTTTCTCCCTTGGTTAAGACAGTCTACTCTATTTTGATTCCAATTTACTTCTCTAGTGCTCAGGTACACTTGCCATGTGGAAGTTAGGAGAAAAAGGTCCCTTCTTGCATAATTCTCTGTAATTTATGTCTGTAAATTTTCATATTCTTAATTTTAATTACCCATCATTGTGTCCTCCAATACTGGGCCCCTTAAAGACTGTTCTTTTATCCAAGGTTGTCCAGCTGATGGCCTGGTGATTAACTCTCTCTGGTTCTGAAACTGGCCCTTTTGTATTGTCACATGTTATAATATCCTGTACACAAAAACTGGTTAAATAAATCAAAGAAGGCATACTCAGTAAAATACTAGATTTTTAGAACGAGGAGGAGGAGATGAAGAACAAGATGAGCCTGAAGATAGGAAAGGGGAAAGGAGAAGAAAAATAATATTTTTTGTATGTTAATTTGACTCATCTCCACTATATACTAAGTTAAAACTTAATGTTTAGTATTGTGTACAAACTATAAAAAACATCCACAAACATATTTGGAGGTTTATATTTATCTACCTTTCTACCTATGCCCAGAAATGTAGAAGCTGGGGGGAACACTACATAAGACATACATGTGCAGAACTATTTGTCCAATGCGAAGGTAACTGAGGCTATGGGACTGTTCAGTTTCTCACATGGGTCAGTACCAACAAAATTGTACTTACCAGGTTTTTAGTAACAATTTTTAGAATCCATTTTAATTTAAGCATTAAAGTCTGGGTGAAATATTGGGTTGCCCAAAATTTCATTTGGATTTTTTCATAAGATGATATGGAAAAACCCAAGCAAATCTTTTGGCAAACCCAATCCTAATTTCAGAAGCTTGTTAAATATAAGATTAATAAATGGCACATCTTGTTTTGTGACTATCTTGTTCTGTGTACCCTGAGTTTAGGACTTTGCTTAGAGAATAGAAGTTGTTGAAAAAATATTTTAAATGAATGAATGGATATATTTTTGTGAGCAAAAAAATATTACATTCTTGAAAGTGGACAGAATTGGTCAATAGGTTGATAGCAATTTCTATCGAAATATTTTTTTAAGACATAGACAAGCCTACCTTTAAAATTATATGAAAAAACAAAAAATTCAATAGCTTAAACAACTTGGAAAAGAACACTGTGAAAAACCATACTTCACAATTTTAAGACATCTATAACAGCTGTATTCAAGACTATGTCAAATGATTAAGTACATAGATCAATGGAAGACAATAGAAAGCCAGAAAGAGATAAACAGTATTACCTCTAAGCCAGCCATTTTTTTTAAACAAAGTTTAAATGTAATTCAATGAAGGAAGTATAGGTAGCCTTTTCAACAAGTTGTGTTGAAGCAGTTGTACATCCATGGGTGAAAAATAAACCTCAACCTAAGCCTCACATTTTATACAAAAATTGCTCAAAATTGATAACATATTTAAACATAAACCAAAAATTATAAAACTTTCAGAAAAGAAAAAAATAGGAAAAGTCTTTGGGCCCAAGGCCTAAATAAAGAGTTTAAAAAAAAAAAAAAAACACAATAAACTGCACTTCATAAAAACTAAAACCTTATGCTCAGTGAAAGGCTACATGCAGATGATGAAGAGTTACAGACGTTCACAATTTTGTTTGGATATCATCTTTAAGATACATGCCCAAGGTTTCAATTACTGTGTCATGTTTTTGCTTTCATGTTTTTAAAGAAACTTTCAATTTTCCAGAATAGCTATACCACTTTACATTCACACCAGCATTGTATGTGAGACCCCATTTGTCATCTTCATTAGCATTTAATATAGCTACATTAAAAAAAATTGTATTACATATTCTAATAGGTCCTTAATTATATCTCATTGACTGTCTTTAATTGTGTTTTTAAATGCTTTATATATTTATATTAATA
Source organism: Bison bison bison (assembly GCF_000754665.1). NCBI lineage: Eukaryota > Metazoa > Chordata > Mammalia > Artiodactyla > Bovidae > Bison > Bison bison. The sequence continues at coordinate 4,048,967 of NW_011495021.1, forward strand.
TATATAATTATATATAATACTTATAT
>NW_011495021.1:4049092-4079030 GCF_000754665.1 Bison bison bison
GTACTTTTGTTCATTTATGCTTTGGACCTAAAACTGCTCTAAAACATGAATTTCATTAGTTAAGAAAAAGGGAATGAATTATTGATGTAAACAGTAACTTGATTAATTTCATCGAATTACTCTGTGTGAAGCCAATATCAAAAGGTCACATACTACATATATGACTTCATTTATACAACATTCTCATTATGACAAAATTATAGAGATAAAAATAGATCAATCTTGCCAGAGATGGAGACTTCCCTGGTGGCTCAGACGGTAAAGAATCTGCCTACAATGTGGGAGACCCAGGTTCGATCCCTGGGTTGGGAAGATCCTCTGAAGAAGGAAATGGCAACCCACTCCAGTACTCTTTCCTGGAAAATCCCATAGATGGAGAAGCCTGGTAGTCTACAGTCCATGGTGGTAAGGAGGGGGTCAGATATAATTCCAAAATGAGTAATCTGAATTGGATCTCCAATACTTCTGGATTTTTATTGTCACTGTAGTTACATAAATCTACACATGTGATAAAATGTGCAGAATTATATACACATTATACCAATGCCAATTTCTTCTGACATTGTATTGTAGTTATGTAAAATATAACTATTAGAGGAAACTAGATAAAGATATGTGGAACTCTCTTTTTGCAATTCTGAAAATCTACAAAAATTTCAAGACAAAAAGCAGAAAGAAAATAAATCTGTCTTTGATTATGTACCTTCAGTCTAGCCTAAAGACCAAAAGATCTATGCTTTTTATAACTCTACTTAGAGATTTTCTGTTTGCAGGTATGTCAGAGGGTCTCAGGGGGTTCGCAGGTAGTACTAGTGGTAAAGAACCAACCTACTAATGCAGGAGACTTAAGAGACATGGGTTCAATCTGGGGTTGGGAAGAGTCCCTGGAATAGCAAATGGCAACCCACTCCAGTATTCTTGCCTGGAGTCTCTGGCTAGAGGAGCCTGGCAGGCTATGGTCCATAGGGTCACAAAGAGTCAGACATGACTAAAACAATTCAGCATGCACACAGACGTTCTCAAAACTATCCCCGGCAGACTCAGCATTCAACAGAGTTTTACTCATGACTATGATTTATTACAGCAAAATAATACAGTGCAAAATCAACAAAGAAAAAAGTCTACTAGAGTAAAGTCTGAAGAAGCCAGGGACAATCTCCCAAAGGTCCTTTCCCAGAGAAATCAGACAAGACATGCTTAAAATCCCCAGTAAGTATTTGTGACAACATGTGTAAAATGTTGCAAACCAGTGAAGCTCATATAAGAATCATTGCCCTTGGTTTTTACTGGGCTTGGTCACATAAGTGGCATGTGTCTGGATCAATAATTCCAAATCCTGAGAAGTCTCAAGAGCAGATGTTCAGTATAAACCATATTTCTTTCACAAACACTTTTTACACAGTGAATAACTCTTATCAGTAAGAGATGTAGGAACACTCTGAAGTCCAAGTTCATAGATGCCACCAAAGAGCTAACTTTGAAAGTAGGACTTTTCAAAGACAGCTGTTTAGGTCAGCTATGTAACTATTTTCTGCACAGTAAGGTTATACATATTGTGGAATTAAGCAAATAAGTAAATTTATTTTGACATTATGAGAAACTAATGTTCATATTAAAAGATAATGCAAATAGGAATGGGTTGGGTAAGATGGTGATAAATTTTGTGGTGTTGGTTTGTTGTTAAAGATATCAGTATAAACTTCTGATATATATAAAAAAAAATTCTTATCTATCCACTCATCTATCCATCTACCTACCTTCCTACCAATTTATAAACCTATAAATTCTCCATGTTAAAAGAATTTAAGTGCAAACCCAATCAATAGGAGTGAAAACAGCTAACAATCATATTTTGCTTTTCAAAATAAATTCTCCAATTAAAGGAACAAGGAATTTGGGAGAAATCGCTAATTTCAAGGCTGAGGCAAAGAGCATATAAAACAAGCCTGGGACTTTTTTTTTTTTCTTTTTATGAAAAGTAAGAAAATAAGCCTGGAAAGAAAGAAAATGCTGAAAAATAAAATGGGAAAGGTCAGTTTGAAATTGCCCTCACTGGCCATTTTTGAGTTAACTTTAGGATGAAACTGTATAGTAAACATAATGGAATACAGTGGATTATACTAATAGTGATTATTGCTAAATTAATAAAAAATAAAAGCAAGTATGAGAATAATTTTTAAAATTTCCATGCAACCATTTTGCATTCCTGATTCAGTCAAGAATTATCTATGCTAAAACCACCAGTTAAAATTCTATGGGGAACAGGATGCTTAAACAGTCTCAAATTATCTCCAACATGTCATTTATTAATATACTGACTTGAGAGATGCCACCTTAACTGAATATCTCAATGGTCCCCCAAAGTGTTGTAGGGACACAATGTATTTCTGTAGAATTCTTGCCAAAAATGCATATCTAATTATGAGGAAACAATAAGACCAATTCATATACTCTTATCAACATGTCAAGTGTCATGTGATATGAAGAAAAGGTAAGAAATTGTTCATGGGGAAATATGGCTAAAGACACATGTGAATAAATAAGATGAATTATCTTAGATTGAATCCTTGATTGAAAAAATTATTCAAAGGAAATTATTCAGATAATTGGCAAAACTGGAGTATGGATATGATTATATCAATGTTAAATTCCCTGAATATGTCAATTATACTATAAGCATGTGATAGAATGTCCTTGTTTTTAGGAGTTATATGGAAGGAATGATGCTGAAGCTGAAACTCCAGTACTTTGGCCACCTCATGCGAAGAGTTGACTCATTGGAAAAGACTCTGATGCTGGGAGGGGTTGGGGGAAGGAGGAAAAGGGGACGACAGAGGATAAGATGGCTGGATGGCATCACTGACTCGATGGATGTGAGTCTGAATGAACTCCGGGAGTTGGTGATGGACAGGGAGGCCTGGCGTGCTGCGATTCATGGGATCACAAAGAGTTGGACACGACTGAGTGACTGAACTGAACTGAACTGATGCTGAATTATTAAGGGATAATGTGTCACAATGTCTGTATCTTACTCTCAAATAGTTCAGACAAAAGTGAAAAATATCATAGAGATAAAGGGAGGGTGGAAAGGATATAGAAATACAACAAAATGATTAAAATTGTTGAATACATAGAAACACACATATAGATGTTCACAAAACTATTCTTTCTAACTTTACATAAGTTTGATTATGAGTTTTTTTTAAGCAAGCTTTAAGTAAAAGAAATTAAGAAATATTTCCTATAAGCATAAGAAACTAATTAATCAAAATAAATCTACACACTTTTGAAATGATACTAAGCAATGAATATATTGACTGAGACCAACTCACAGGAATGAAAAGAAAGATATATGACATTGTCATATTATTTTAAAATTATATAAAATTGAACTAACAGTGAAAATGTTAAGCTACTGCTTTTTACCTGAAAAGAATGTTATCAACTCCTTGAGCTTTGTAGTTCTCTCAAAGTGTTCTGTTTTTATGAGTAACTTTTGTTTTTATGATATTTAAAGAAGACTCTGATTATAAATAAATCCTTACTAACTGGGACATAAGATATATGTCACAAGAAGTCTTTAAGAAGGCATCCTGAGAAGCTAAGACCATAGTATCTTAACATTGGATAAAGGCTAGGTGTCTAGGAATCTACAGATAGATCTAAGACCAAATAATAAATTTAAATGGTAAATTTAAATCTCTTTCCATTTAACTGGTAATTGGAGTCTATCACACATTAAAGGGGCTTCTTAGGTAAGCACAGAGATTGTCAGAGGTCAGCTTTACCACTTTTCATAAATCTTGATAGAAATGTGAAGACAAGTATCTTAAAATACTCAAATTTATTACACTGTCACATTCTCCAAGATTTCTTGCCCAAATAAAAGTATTTCCAATGGGAAAGGATTAATTCTACAGAAAGAAAAATGTAAAAGCTCACCTGTCAGAGTTGGAAAAGGGGAGTGGGCAGTGGGAAGGGCATCTGTAAGAGTGGTCTTCCTTTGCATCTTCTGGTCCTGTGCACCAAGAACTGTTGGTTCTCTAGTCTGCTGTGCCAGACTGAGCTCTGGTCTTTGGTATTAGAGAATATAGAGTGCTTAGACCATCGTATCACTTCATGTTTGGGAGTTCAGTAGCAATTCTCCTGCTCAGATGTTTGTTATAAACAGTTAACAATGTTCATACACTATGCTTTAATAGTACATGTAGATTGAATGTTTGTGTCCCCTTCAAATTCATATGTGGAAATCCTACCTCAGTGTGATAACATTAGAAGGTGGTCTTTGAGAAAGGATTCAGTCATTGGAGGAACCCTTATGATTGAGATTAGTGCCTTTATAAGAGAGACCCCAGAGACCTAGTTCTTCCCTTCTGCAGTGTGAGTTTATGGTGAAAATATATCTGTCTGGAAGACAGGTTCTCACCAACACCAAATCTACTGCAGCCTTGATCTTGAACTTCCCAGTCTCCCCAGTATGAGAAATAACTTTTTGTCATTTATAAGCTACCCAGTTTGTAATATACCTGAATGGGCTAAGACAGTACATTTAGGTCTCTTCCCACTACCCTGGAATATTGGAATTGGTTGTGAAAGTACGTCAGAGTGTCTTGTGTAAGCAAATGAATATGTCAGAAGAATGTCAGCACTCAGCATATCCACAGTTTACATATAGCTCAGACAGCAATACAACAAATGCCACAAGAATTACAAGATAAAGCACATCATAGCATTCTATTAATCATTTAATGCCAGAAGTCAGTATTCTTTAAGGTTTAAGTTCCAATCTATTTCTCCATATATAATAGAGTGAAGAATAAGCTGAGGGGACAGGTGCACGAGACCAGACATAAAGATTATAACACTATTTTGACAAAGCACTTCCACGTTTATCATAAAATGAGTTTATTTACCTTACACCTAAACTAACAAGGGAAAGAAGAACAAACAAAACCCAGTTAGTAAAAAGAAAGAAATCATAAAGATCGGAGAAGACATAAATGAAATAGAGATGAAGAAAACAGTAGAAAAGTTCAATAAAACCAAAAGATGGTTCTCTGAAGAGACAAACAAAATAGGTAAATTTAGCCAGGCTCATCAAGAAGAAAAAGGGGAAGGTACAAATTTAAAAAATCAGAAATGAAAAAGTTACAACTGACAGCACAAAAAGACAAAGTATTATAAGACTTCTGTGAGCAATTATATACCAGTAAAATGGACAACCTAGAAGAAATGGACAAATTCTTAGAAAGGTACAACCCCGAAGACTGAATCAGGAAGGAATAGAAAACATGAACAGTCCAATTACCAATACCGAATTTGAATCAATCATTTAAAAACTCCCAACAAACAAACGTCTAGGACAAGGTGGCTTCACAGGTGAATTTTACCAAACATTTAGAGATGAGTTAACACCTATCCTTCTGAAAATATTCTAAAAAATTGCAGAGGGGGACATACTTATGAACTCATTCTATTAGGCTACCATCACCCTGATACCCAAAAAAGAAAATTACAGGCTAATATCACTGAAGAACAAAGATGCAAAACCCTCAACAAAATACTAGCAAACCAAATCCAACAACACATTAAAAAGAGGGATGGTACGGGGAGGGAAGTAGGAGGGGGGTTCAGAATGGGGAACACGGGTATACCCGTGGTGGATTCATGTTGATATATGGCAAAACCAATACAATATTGTAAAGTAATTAGCCTCCAATTAAAATAAATAAATTGAAATTGAAAAAAAAGGTTGCATACCATAATCAAATGGGATTTAACCCAGGGATACAATGATTTTTCAATATTCACAAGTGAGTCAATGTGATACATCACATCAACAAATTAAGGAATAAAAACCATATGACATCTCAATAGATGGAGAAAAAGTTTTTGATAAAATTCAACACTTATTGATGATAAAAAATTTCTCCAGAAAGGGGCATAGAGGGAAGCTGTATGTGTTGTATGTTAGTCTCAGTCGTGTATAACTCTGTGACCCCACAGGCTGTAGCCCCATGGATTATATGGACTTCCCTTGTGGCTCAGCTGTTAAAGAATCTGCCTGTAGTGCGGGAGACCTGGGTTCGATCCCTGGTTGGGAAGATCCCCTGGAGAAGGGAAAGGCTACCCACTCCAGTATTCTGGTCTGGAGAATTCCATGGACTGTATAGTCCATAGGGTCACAAACAGATGGACACTGACCGACTTTTACTTTGACTTCTAACTTTCCTGTAGCTCCAATGGTAAAGAATTTGTCTGTGATGCAGGAGTCCAGGGTTCGATCCCTGGGTGGGGAAGTTCCTCTGGAGAAGGGAATGACAATCCATTCCAGTATTATTGCCTGGAGAATTCCGTGGACAGAGAAGCCTGGAGGGCTACAGTCCATGCAGTATCAAAGAGGGAACCTATCTCAACATAATAAAGGCCATACATGATAAACCCACAGCAAAAATACTCAGTCAATGTATAATCCACAACATATATGGTCACTTCAAGTAAATGTTCAAAGAGGTATACATGGCTAATATGAGATAATGATATTGCTAAGAATGGGAATTGTTCTTGGTAATTTATTATCAAAATACATACTTTACCTGTTGCTGATTCAAGTTGATGTATGGCAAAAACTAACACAATATTGTAAAGCAATTATCCAATTAAAAATGTAATAAAAAGTCAATGACAAAAACTGGTCAAAAGTTATAAAACAAAGTAAAATAATTTTATTATTTTCATAGAGAATTTTATCTTCCTTACTTGAAAGAAAATCTTTTTAAAGAATAACATAACGGTAAGTTTATAGCTACAATAAAAATCATTTTTAAATGATAGCACAAATGAATATTAAGATAAAATTCTAATTAGTAACACAAAATGATGGTTAGTATTACAGCCTTACTTGAAACACAAGTAAAGTTATTTTATTTTTTAATAATAATTTAAACTAATTGAGTTCTTCCAAGGAAAACATTACTGAGGATCAAGGCATGCAGTTAATCCTCATTTAGTTTTAATTACTTATTCATACTAAAAATTAGAAAATCATATGAATAAAGAGTAATTTCTTCCACAATTTACCGCCAATCTTTGAACCTCTAGTTTTTTATTATGGCATTTCCTTTAAATTGAATTTTCTTCCAACATGAGATAAGGGTCAGAAGAATCTTAATATAAACCTAGACAGATTTCCACAGATACATTTGAGAATTTGTAAATATTTTTCTTCTAAAACAATAGTGTGATCACTTTATGACTATTGGTATGTGGTTTTCCTAAAAAGGAGTTGGACATTGGTAGCTGACACATAACAGAAATAAACCTATGTTAATAATTTTCAAATTAATTCCTTTATATCAGAATAGTAATACAGCATCTATAAGAAACAGGGAATAATTCATGGCTATCACCTTAAGCACCTATTCAGTCTTTGGATGTGAGAGAATTTAAGTAAGCACAAAGACGTACAGTTTACATCAAGCTGAGGGAAACTTTAAAGGCTTCTTGGTCTCAGTTATTTGACTACTGATTGTTTTGTTGAGTAAAAAACACAACTGAAATGTATATATATATATATATATATGTACATATAATATACAAACATAATTAAAATAGAAAAAAAACAAAAATGAATAAGTAATTATTTAACAAGAGGATAGTTACCCACAGCTAGGTGCCCTAAATTCTAGAGTTTATTTTATTTACTTTTATTGGAATGTAATTGCTTTACAATGTTGTGTTGTTTCTACTGTAACAACGAAGTAATCAGCTATACATATACATATATCCATTCCCTCCTACACAGCCCCATCCCACAAATCTAGGTCATCACAGAGCATATTGCACTAGGAAAGAGTTGATAATTATCTGATTTACACATGGTAGTGTGTATGTGTGTGTGTGCTTAGTCGCTCAGTTGTGTCTGACTCTTGTGACCCCACAGACTGTAGCCTACCAGTCTCCTCTGTCCATGGGATTCTCCAAGCACGAATACTGGAGTGGGTTGCCATTTCCTTCTCCAGGGGATCTTTCCAACCCAGGAATCGAAGCCAGGTCTCTTGCATTTCAGGCAGACGCTTTACTGACTGAGCTATGAGTGGTAGTGTATATATGTTAATCATAATCTCCAAATTCATCCCACCTACTCCTTTTGCCTGTGACCATAAGTCCATTGACTACATCTGCATCTCTATTCTTGCCCTGCAAATATGTTTATCTGTATCATTTTTCTATATTGCACATATGTGAGGCTAGAGTTAAAACAAGCTTGATTGCTTTTCTGTAGAAACAACTTGACTGTATCTTTTTTTTTTAATTGATATAAAATTGACATATAACACTATATGAGTTTAGGGTTGAGGGCAGGAGGAGAGGGGGATGACAGAAGGTGAGCTGGTTGGATGGCATCATAACTCACTGGACATGGGTTTGAGCAAACTCTGGGAGATAGAGAAGGAGAGGGAAGCCTGGCATGCTGCAATCCACGGGGTCACAGAGTCAGGCACGACTTAGTGACTGAATGACAACAACCAAGTTCAAAGTATACAAAGTGTTGATTTGATACACACATGTTGCAATATGATTACTATCATAACATTAGCTAATCCCTTCATCACATTCAGTTCAGTTCAGTCGCTCAGTCGTGTCCAACTCTTTGTGACCCCATGAACTGCAGCACACCAGGCCTCCCTGTCCATCACCAACTCTCGGAGTTCACCCAAACCCATATCCATCGAGTCGGTGATGCCATCCAGCCATCTCATCCTCTGTCGTCCCCTTCTCCTCCTGCCCCCAATCCCTCCCAGGATCAGAGTCTTTTCCAATGAGTCAACTCCTCACATGAGGTGGCCAAAGTACTGGAGTTTCAGCTTTAGCATAATTCCTTCCAAAGAACACCCAGGGCTGATCTCCTTTAGAATGGACTGGTTGGATCTCCTTGCAGTCCAAGGGACTCTCAAGAGTCTTCTCCAACACCACAGTTCAAAAGCATCATTTCTTCGGCACTCAGCTTTCTTCACAGTCCAACTCTCACATCCACACATGACCACTGGAAAAACCATAGCCTTGACTAGACATACATAATTATTATTCCTATTTTTTTTTGGTGGAAATAATATCTCATCTCCAAGCAACTTTCAATTTTATAGTATATTATTGTTGTCTATAATTACTACACTGTGCATTAAATCTCAAAGACATTTTTTTTTTTACTTGTTGCAAGTTTGTAACCTTAAACATTTTCCTTATTCCCCCAGCACCCAGCCCCTTGGAGTCACCTTTTTACTTTCTGTTTTTATGAGTGTGGCTTTCTTTATAGTCTACATATAAGTGATGTCATACAACATTTCTCTTTGTCTGACTCATTTCACTTTGCATAATGCCATCCAGGTCTATTCCTGTTTTCACAAATGACAGGGTTTCCTTCTTTCTCATGGTTGAATAATATTATATTGTGTATCTATACACCACATCTTTTTTATCCGTTCATTTGTTGGTTGGTACTTATGTTCTTTCCATATCTTAGCTGTTTTGACCAATGTTGTGATAAAATGGATGTGATATATATCTCTGATGTCCTGTTTTTTGGTTCCTGTGAGTATATACCCAGAGGTAGAATGGCTGGATCATATGGTAGTTCTGTTTTTAATTTTTGAGGAATCTCCATACTGTTCTCCACAGTGAATGAAACAATTTGCATTCTTAACAGTGTACAAGAGTTCCCTCTTTTCCACATCAGCTGCTGCTAAGTCACTTCAGTCGTGTCCGACTCTGTGTGACCCCATGGACGGCAGCCCACCAGGCTCCCCCGTCCCTGGGATTCTCCAGGCAAGAACACTGGAGTGGGTTGCCATTTCCTTCTCCAATGCATTAAAATGAAAAGTGAAAGTGAAGTCGTTCAGTCATGTCTGACTCTTAGCGACCCCACGGACTGCAGCCTACCAGCCTTCTCCGTCCATGGGATTTTCCAGGCAAGAGTACTGGAGTGGAGTGCCATTGCCTCCACATCAGCAACCCTACTTATTTCTTGATTTCTCAGAGATAACCAGTCTAACACGTGTGAGGTAATAGCTCACTATAGTTTTTATTTACATGTCCTTGATGATTGGTTATGGTGAGTAATTTCTCAAGTACCTATTGACCAGCTGGATGTTGTCTCTAGAAAAATATCTACTTAGTGTTCATGTATGGGAAGGATTAATATTGTTAAAGTCCACACTACCCAAGTCATCCATAAATTTAACACAATCCCTATCAATATTCCAAAGGTATTTTTCACAGAAACAGGAAAACAATGCTAAAATTTGTATGAAACCATGAGACCTTGAATAGTCAAGCTAAACTTGAGAAAGAAGAACAAAGCTGGAAGCATCTTGATTTCAAATTATATTACAAAGCTAAAGTAACAAAAAGTGTTATACAGGGATAAAAATAGATACATAGACCAATAGAACATAATAGAGATCTCAGAACTAATGTCTGACAAGGAAATTAACACCCAATGGAGAAAGAAAAGCTATAGTTTCTTCAACAAATGGTGAAAGGGGGAAAAAATGGGAAAACTGGATAACCAGATGCAGAAAAATAAAAATAGACTCCAATCTTACATCAGTTAAAAATTACTCAAGACAGACTAAAGGATTAAATGTAAGACCTGATACCATAAAAGACTCCTAGAAAAAAAACTTAGGGAAGAAGCTCCTTGAGATTGATCTTGGCGATTATTTTTTTTATGTGTGAAAACAAAAGCACAAGCAACAAAAGCAAAATCAAGTAGAACTATATCAAACTAAAAAGCTTTCTCACCTCAAATGAAACATCACAAATAACCAGCTAAATGACAGCTTATGAGGCAAAATATTTGCAAACCACATATCAGACAAGGAGTTAATATTCTAAGTATAAAAAGAACTCATATAACTCAATAACAATAATAAAACAACCCAATTATGAAATGGACCAAGTTTGTGTTCTTCATGATGATCTTTTTCCATGAGACAACCCTTTCTTATTCCCTTTCACCACACTGTCAACTCTCCCTCTGGAAACAGTATTTGCTATAATAATTCATTTGAAATATTCTATTTCTTGATTAATCAATAGACTTGCATATTACTAAATTGACTAGACTATCATTAACTAAATGTTATTTTAGGGATCTCTGATATTTTCAGTTAAGTCCAGGAATGACAGTCACAATTTTTATAAGCATTTATTTAGATACACAAAACTTATTTCAAACTTGAATAAGTCTTTTGAGAATCTATAGTTTAAAGTTAAACAATAAAACCTAAGCATTTCCATTGGTTTCTGACAGCTTCTCATATGAATAGACAACACGTTGTTTTCTTTTTTCTTGCTTTAAAAATTTTAGTTGACTCATACCTTGTTCCTTTTCCTGACATTTAAGCTTTCATTCCTAGCAAAAGCAAAGAATAATGGAAATAGCTGTGAAATTAATGGTTTGTATTCATATTCAAATAACAATTCAATACAAAGAGCTCTGAAAGATGCAGCTGCTTTGAGAGATAAGGAATTAAATGATACCTTATGCTATCTATTAAAACTAGGAACAAAATTCATAAGTCCAATCCTGTAACATCAAAAACTGTCTATCATCCAAAAATTTAAAGTAGTGAATGCAATGGTTTTAAAAACTCATAGATCAGTATGACTATATATATGATATTTTCTGTGATGCATTTCAGTCTACAAATCTGTTTGTTTCTAGTTGCATTTATGATATATTTCAACAATTTTTCAAAAATTTGATTAGCTTAAAACAAAGGATAAAAATCACGTGATAAGCTCAGATGCTGAAAAGTTACTTAACAGAATATCTGTACATAATAAAAACTCTTGGAGGGCGGTCCTAAGATGGCAGAGAAATAGGACGGGGAGACCACTTTCTCCCCAACAAATTCATCCAAAGAACATTTAAACGCTGAGTAAAATCCATAAAACAATTTCTGAATGCCGGCAGAGGACATCAGGCACCCAGAAAAGCACCCCATTGTCTTCAAAAGGAAGTAGGAAAAATATAAAAAACAAAAAAAGAGACAAAAGAGGTAGGGACGGAGCTCCGTCACAGCAAGGGAGTCTTAAAAAGAGAGAAGTTTCCAAACATCAAGAAATGCTCTCACTGCCGAGTCTGTGGTGAGCCTTGGAAGCACAGAGGGCAAAATAATAGGGAGGGAAAATAAATAATTAAAACCCACAGATTATGAACCCAAGGATAACTCCCCCAGTGGAGAAGCAGCTCAGACGCTTGCACCTACAACTAGCAAGCGGGGGCTGGGCAGGGAGGCACGGGCTGCATTGCTTAGAGTAAGGATCGGGCCTGAATGCCCCTGAGGGTAATCAGAGTGAACTAATTTGGGCTAGTAAACCAGACTGTAGGATAACTACCACACGAAAAGCCCTAAGACACCGCCAGGCCCGCGCACAGAACAAAGGGCTGAACAGAACCAGCCAGCTGCAGACCATCCCCCTCCAGTGACAGGCAGCCAGAGCCAGAAGAGGACAATCGCAGCCCCAGACATTATCTACCTAACTGCAAGCAGGCTTCTTTGCTAACTAAGACTTCTTGGGGTTCTGGACAGTCATCTGCCTGAGAAGTTGCACCTGTTGTACACCCAGAAAACTGAGTGGCAGGGACGGGAAGGCAATAAGTCTCAGTGACCGCGCTCGCCAAACACCTGATCACCAGAGCTGCTAGGAGCTGGGAAGGGCACAAAACGCAGGCGCAATGGAGTCTGCGCCTCTGAGGACTACCTGAGTGCCTGAACCTGAGCGGCTTAGATCTGGGAGGTGCATGCAGCCCAGGGGGGGCCTTGAACGGTTCCCTGCAGAGCAACCTAGAGCCTGAGCTGTGTGGGCAGGGAGGGTGCACGCACCGTGAGCAGGGGCAGGCCCAGTGTGGCTGAGACACTGCGAGCACACGCCAGTGTTATTTGTCTGCAGTGTCCCTCCCTCCCCACAGCGCCACTGAACAAGTGAGCCTAAAAAAGTGTCCACCACCGCCCCCTTGTGTCAGGGCAGAAATCAGACACTGAAGAGACCAGCAAACAGAAGAAGTTAAACAGAGGGAACTGCCTTGGAAGAGACAGGTGCAATAGATTAAAACCCTGTAGTTAGTACCGACTACATAGGAAGGGGCCTATAGATCTTGAGAAATAAAAGCTGGACCAAGGAAATATCCAAAAATGAACTGACCCCACACTGCCCACAACAACACCAGAGAAAGACATAGACATATTTTTACTATTTATGATCATTCTTTTCCTTTTTAACTTTTTAAAATATTTAAGTCCTCTGTTACTCCTTTAATTTTTATTTTTTATAGCCTACTATTACTTTTCAAAAAAAACTTTTTTAAAGCAAACTTCACATATATATATTTAATAACTTTGTGACTTTGTTTTTTTTTCTTCTTACTTTCTTTAATATTGTATTTTTGAAAATCCAACCTCTACTCTAGAATTTTAATCTTTGCTTTTTGGTATTTGCTATCAACTCTGTACCTTTAAGAACCCAATCTTCAGTACCCATTTTGACTTGGGAGCGAGATTACTGGTCTGACTGCTCTCTCCCCCTTTAGGCTGTCCTTTTTCTCCACTAGGTTGCCTCTGTCTCCTCCCTCCCCCTTCTCTTCTCCACCCAACTCTCTGAATCTCTGTGTGTTCCAGACGGTGGACAACACTTAGGGAACTGATTACTGGCTGGATCTGTCTCTCTCCTTTTGATTCCCCCCTTTTATCCTCCTGGCCACCTCTTCCTCTTTTCTGTATAACTCCATGAACATCTCTGAGTGGTCCAGACTGTGGAGCACACATAAGGATGTAATCACTGGCTAGCTTGCTCTCTCCTCTTTTGATTCCACCTCATCTCATTTGGGTCACCTCTAACTCCCTCCTCCCTTTTCTCTTCTCCATGTAACTCTGTGAACCTCTCTAGGTGTCCCTCACTGTGGAGAAACTTTTCATTTTTAACCTAGATGTTATATCAATGGTGCTGTATAGAAGGAGGAGTCTTGAGACTACTGTAAAAATAAGACTGAAAACCAGAAACAGAAGGATTAAGTCCAAATCCTGAGAACATAGAACACCTGACTCCAGGAAACATTAATCGATAGGAGCTCATCAAACGCCTCCATACCTACACTGAAACCAAGCACCACCCAATGGCCAACATGTTCCAGAGAAAGACATACCACACAAATTCTCCAGCAACACAGGAACACAGCACTGAGCTTCAATATACAGGCTGCCCCAAGTTACTCCAAACCCATTGATATCTCATAACTCATTACTGGACACTTCATTGCACTCCAGAGAGAAGAAATCCAGCTCCACCCACCAGAACACAGACACAAGCTTCCCTAACCAAGAAACCTTGACAAGCCACCGAAACAACCCCACCCACAGCAAGGAAACTCCATAATAAAGAGAACTCCACAAACTGCCAGAATACGGAAAGGCCACCCCAAACTCAGGAATATAAACAAGATGAAGAGACAGAGGAATACCCAGCAGGTAAAGGAACAGATTAATGCCCACCAAAAGAAACAAAAGAGGAAGAGATAGGGAATCTACCTGATAAAGAATTCAGAATAATGATAGTGAAAATAATCCAAAATCTTGAAATCAAAATGGAATCACAGATAATAGCCTGGAAGCAAGGACTGAGAAAATGCAAGAAAGGTTTAACAAGGACCTAGAAGAAATTAGAAAAAGGTTAATGTATAATGAATAATGCAACAAATGGGATCAAAAACACTCTGGAGGCAACAAATAGTAGAATAACGGAGGCAGAAGATAGGATTAGTGAAATAGAAGATAGAATGGCAGAAATAAATGAATCAGAGAGGAAAAAAGAAAAATGAATGAAAAGAAATGAGGACAATCTCAGAGACCTCCAGGACAATATTAAATGCCACAACATTCGAATCATAGGAGTCCCGGAAGAAGAAGACAAAAAGAAAGACCATGAGAAAATACTTGAGGAGATAATAGTTGAAAACTTCCCTAAAATGGGGAAAGAAATAATCACCCAAGTCCAAGAAACCCAGAGAGTCCAAAACAGGATAAACCCAAGGTGAAACACCCCAAGACACATATTCATCAAATTAACAAAGAACAAATATTAAAAGCACCTAGGGAAAAACAACAAATAACACACAAGGGGATTCCCATCAGGATAACAGCTGATCTTTCAATAGAAACTCTTCAGGCCAGGAGGGAATGGCAGGACATACTTAAAGTGATGAAAGAAAATAACCTACAGCCCAGATTACTGTACCCAGCAATGATCTCATTCAAATATGAAGTAGAAATCAAAAGCTTTACAGACAAGCAAAAGCTGAGAGAATTCAGCACCACCAACCAGCTCTCCAACAAATGCTAAAGGATATTCTCTAGACAGGAGACACAAAAACAGTGTATAAACTCGAACCCGAAACAATAAAGTAAATGGCAATGGGATCATACTTACCAATAATTACCTTAAACGTAAATGGGTTGAACGCCCCAACCAAAAGACAAAGACTGGCTGAATGGATACAAAAACAAAACCCCTACATATGTTGTCTACAAGAGGCCCACCTCAAAACAGGGGACACATACAGACTGAAAGTGAAGGGCTGGAAAAAGATAGTCCATGCAAATAGAGATCAAAGGGAAGCAGGAGTAGCAATACTCATATCAGATAAAATAGACTTTAAAACAAGGCTGTTAAAAGAGACAAAGAAGGACACTACATAATGATCAAAGGATCAATCCAAGAAGAAGATATAACAATTATAAATATATATGCACCCAACATAGGAGCACCATAATGTGTAAGACAAATACCAACAAGTATGAAAGGGGAAATTAACAATAACACAATAATAGTGGGAGACTTTAATACCCCACTCACACCTATGGATAGATCAACTAAACAGAAAAGTAATAAGTAAACACAAACTTTAAATGATACAATAGACCAGTTAGACCTAATTGATATCTCTAGGATATTTCACCCCAAAACAATGAATTTCACCTTTTTTTCAAGCACACATGGAACCTTCTCCAGTATAGATCACATCCTGGGCCATAAATCTAGCCTTTGTAAATTAAAAAAAAAAAAAAATTGAAACCATTTCAGGCATCTTATCTGACCACAATGCAGTAAGATTAGATCTCAATTACAGGAGAAAAACTATTAAAAATTCCAACATATGGAGGCTGAACAACATGCTGCTGAATAACCAACAAATCACAGAAGAAATAAAAAAAGAAATCAAAATATGCATAGAAATGAATTAAAATGAAAATACAACATCCCAAAACCTATGGGACACTGTAAAAGCAGTGCTAAGGGGAAAGTTCATAGCAATACAGGCATATCTCAAGAAACAAGAAAAAAGTCAAATAAATAACCTAACTCTACATCTAAAGCAACTAGAAAAGGAAGAAATGAAGAACCCTAGGGTTAGTAGAAATCTTAAAAAATTAGGGCAGAAATAAATGTAAAAGAAACAAAGGAGACCATACCAAAAATCAACAAAGCCAAAAGCTGCTTCTTTGAAAGGATAAAGAAAACTGACAAAACATTAGCCAGAATCATCAAGAAACAAAGGGAGAAAAATCAAACCAATAAAATTAGAAATGAAACTGGAGAGATCACAACAGACAACACAGAAATACAAAGGATCATAAGAGACTACTATCAGCAATTATATGCCAATAAAATGGACAACGTGGAAGAAATGGACAAATTCTTAGAAAAGTACAACTTTCCAAAATTGAACCAGGAAGAAATAGAAAATCTTAACAGACCCATCACAAGCACAGAAATTGAACTGTAATCAGAAATCTTCCAGCAAACAACAGCCCAGGTCCAGACTGCTTCACAGTTGAATTCTACCAAAAATTTAGAGAAGAGCTGACACCTATCCTACTCAAATTCTTCCAGAAAATTGCAGAGGAAGGTAAACTTCCAAACTCATTCTATGAGACCACCATCACCCTAATACCAAAACCTGACAAAGATGCCACAAAAAAAGAAAACTACAGGCCAACATAGATGCAAAAATCCTTAACAAAATTCTAGCAATCAGAATCCAGCAACACATTAAAAAGATCATACAGCATGACCAAGTGGGCTTTATCCCAGGCATGCAAGGATTCCACAATATCAATCAATGTAATACACCACATTAACAAATTGAAAAATAAAAGCCATATGATTATCTCAATAGATGCAGAGAAAGCCTTTGACAAAATTCAACATCCATTTATGATAAAAACTCTCCAGAAAGCAGGAATAGAAGGAACATACCTCAACATAATAAAAGCTATATATGACAAACCCACAGCAAACCTTATCCTCAATGGTGAAAAATTGAAAGCATTTCCCCTAAAGTCAGGAACAAGACAAGGGTGCCCACTCTCGCCACTACTATTCAACATAGTTTTGGCCATAGCAATCAGAGCAGAAAAAGAAATAAAAGGAATCCAAATTGGAAAAGAAGAAGTAAACGCTCACTATTTGCAGATGACATGATCCTCTACATAGAAAACCCTAAAGACTCCACCAGAAAATTACTAGAGCTAATCAATGACTATAGTAAAGTTGCAAGATATAAAATCAACACACAGAAATCCCTTGCATTCCTATACACTAATAATGAGAAAATAGAAAGAGAAATTAAGGAAACAATTCCATTCACCATTGCAATGAAAAGAATAAGATACTTAGGAATATATCTACCTAAAGAAACTAAAGACCTATATATAGAAAACTATAAAACACTGGTGAAAGAAATCAAAGAGGACACTAATAGATGGAGAAATATACCATGTTCATGGATTGGAAGAATCAATACAGTGAAAATGAGTATACTACCCAAAACAATTTATAGATTCAATGCAATCCCTATCAAGCTACCAACAGTATTCTTCACAGAGCTAGAACAAATAATTTCACAATTTGTATGGAAATACAAAAAACCTCGAATAGCCAAAGCAATCTTGAGAAAGAAGAGTGGAACTGGAGGAATCAACCTACCTGACTTCAGGCTCTACTACAAAGCCACAGTCATCAAGACAGTATGGTACTGGCACAAAGACAGAAATAAAGATCAATGGAGCAAAATAGACAGCCCAGAGATAAACTCACGCACCTATGGACACCTTATCTTTGACAAAGGAGGCAAGAATATACAATGGAGAAAAGATAATCTCTTTAACAAGTGGTGCTGGGAAAACTGGTCAACCATGTAAAAGAATGAAACTAGAACACCTCCTCACACCACACACAAAATAAACTCAAGATGGATTAAAGAGCTAAATGAAAGGCCAGAAACTATAAAGCTCTTAGAGGAAAACATAGGCAATACACTACTTGACATAAATCACAGCAAAATCCTCTATGACCCACCTCCCAGAATATTGGAAATAAAAGCAAAAATAAACAAATGGGATCCAATTAAAATTAAAAGCTTCTGCACAACAAAAGAAACTATAAGCAAGATGAAAAGACAGCCTTCAGAATGGGAGAACATAATAGCAAATGAAGCAACTGATAAACAACTAATCTCAAAAATATACAAGCAAACCCTGCAGCTCAATTCCAGAAAAATAAACGACCCAATCAAAAATGGGCCAAAGAACTAAATAGAGATTTCTCCAAAGAAAACATACAGATGGCTAACAAACACATGAAAAGATGCTCAACATCACTCATTATCAGAGAAATGCAAATCAAAACCACAATGAGGTACCATTTCACGCCAGTCAGAATGGCTGCGATCCAAAAGTCTACAAGCTATAAATGCTGGAGAGGATGTGGAGAAAAGAGAACCCTCTTACACTGTTGGTGGGAATGCAAACTAGTATGGCCACTCTGGAGAACAGTGTGGAGATTCCTTAAAAAACTGGAAATAGAACTGCCATACGACCCAGCAATCCCACTGCTGGGCATACACACCGAGGAAACCAGAATTGAAAGAGACACATGTACCCCGATGTTCATCGCAGCACTGTTTATAATAGCCAGGACATGGAAGCAACCTACCTGTCCATCAGCAGATGAATGGATAAGAAAGCAGTGGTACATATACACAATGGAGTATTACTCAGCCATTAAAAAAATACATTTGAATCAGTTCTAATGAGGTGGATGAAATTGGAGCCGATTATACAGAATGAAGTAAGCCAGAAAGAAAAACACCAATACAGTATACTAATGCATATATATGGAATTTAGAAAGATGGTAACGATAAGCCTGTATGCAAGACAGCAAAAGAGACACAGATGTATAGAACAGTCTTTTGGACTCTGTGGGAGAGGGAAGGGGGGGATGATTTGGGAGAATGGCATTGAAACATATATAATATCATACAAGAAATGAATCGCCAGTCCAGGTTTGATGCAGGATACAGGAAGCTTGGGGCTGGTGCACTGGAATGACCCAGAGTGATGGTATGGGGAGAGAGGTGGGAAGGGGGTTCAGGATTGGGAACACATGTTCACCCGTGGCAGATTCATGTTGATGTATGGCAAAACCAATACAATATTGTAAAGTAAAACATAAAATAAAATAAAACACCTGTTCAAATAGAAAAAAAAAAACAAAAACTCAACAATATTAAAAAAGAAAAAAACACTGAGCACAATATCCCTCTCAGAAAAATGTCTAGTCAGATAAAGCCAGAGCTGTGCTAATAATTAGGAGTGTATTGTTAACATCCCAATTTGTTCTCTTTCCTTCTGTGATAGTCTTAACCAAGGAAGTCTTCAGAACATACAGCTGGTAAATCTGTGATTCATGTCACATTCACACTTAATGGCCTCTTAATATAATAATAATCCTAATGTAATAATACCTAACAGTACTTAATGGAACTCTACCATAGTTCTAGACACAAAAGACCCCTACCTTGGCATCCTTTGTTGTTGTTCAGTCGCTAAGTCATGTTGGACTCTTTGTGACCCCATGGACTGTAGCATGTCAGGCCTCCTTGTCCCTACCTCTCTCCCAAAGTTTGCTCAAGTTCATATCCATTGAGTCAGTGATGCTTTCCAATGATCTTATCTTCTGCCACCCTCTTTTCCTTTTGCCTTCAATCTTTCCTAGCACTAAAGTCTTGTCCAGTGAGGTGACTGTTCACATCAGGTGGCCAAAGTATTGGAGTTTCAGCTTCAGCATCAGTCATGCCAATGAATATTCAGGGTTGACTAACTTTGGGATTGACTGGTTTGATCTCCTTACGGTTCAAGGGACTCTCGAGAGTCTTCCCCAGCCCAATTTGAAAACTTCAACTCTTCAGCACTCAACCTTCTTTATGGTTCAACTCTCACATCTGTACATAACATGAATCCTGGAAAAACCATAGCTTTTACTGTATGGACATTTTTCATCAATGTGGTGTCTTTGCTTTTTAATATACTGTCTAGGTTTGTCACAGCTTTCCTTCCAAGAAGCAAGCATCTTCTAATGCCATGGCTACAGTCACCATCCACAGTAATTTTGGAGCTCAATAAGAGAAAATCTGCCCCTGCTTCCACTTTTTCCCTTTCTATTGGCCATAATGTGATGGAACCAGATGCCGTGATCTTAGTTATTTGAATATTTAGTTTTAATCCAAATTTTTCACTCTCCGATTTCACCTTCATCAAGTGGCTCTTTACTTCCTCTTTGCTTTCTGCCATTAAAGTGGAATCATCTGCATATCTGAGGTTGTTGATATATCTCCTGGCAATCTTGATTCCAGCTTGTAACTCATCTAGCCAGGCATTTCACATAATGTACCCTGTGTACATAAGTTAAATAAACAGGGTGACAATATACAGCCTGGTTGTAACCCTTCCCCAATTTTGAACCCGTCAGTTGCTCATGTAAGTTTCTAACCATTGGTTATTGACCCACATTCAGATTTCTCAAGAGACAGGTAAGATGGTCCAGTATTCACATCACTCTAAGCATTTTCCAGTTTGCTGTGATCCACACAGTCAAAGGCTTTTGCATAGTCAATGAAGCAGAAATAGATATTTTTCTGGAATTCCCTTGCTTTCTCTATGATCTAACAAATGTTGCCAATTTGATCTCTTGTTCCTCTGGCTTTTTACAAACCAGCTTATATGTTTGGAAGTTCTCAATTCAAGTATTGTTGAAGCCTGGCTTGAAGGATTTTTGAGCGTAACCTTACTAGCACAGTGAGCACAATTGTCTAATAGTTTGAACATTCTTTATCACTGTCTTTCTTTGGAATTGGGATGGAAACTGATCTTTTCCAGTCCTGTGACTACTGGTGTGTTTTCCAAATTGACCACAAAATGATCTGGTCACTCACCTAGAGCCAGACATCCAGGAGTGTGAAGTCAGAAGGGCCTTAGGAAGCACTGATAACCATAGAAGGTTTTATATATTGCAAACATGCAAAAAAATATTTTTTAAATAACATACAAAATATTTGCTGCTTCCAAGCTGGTACTCAGAACTGGCATACTGCCTGAAATAAAAAATATTCTTTATGTAACTAATACCCTTCAGTCTCTCTAGTACTGCTTTCCATATCTCTTGTCCTATATCCTTGGAAACCACAGTGACTAGGCTCAGTTGCTGGGTTTGTTTATGGATGGTGTTTTGCTTATGTTAAAACAGACAATACTTAGGAGTGTATGCAGAGATACTTTAAGCAGCAAAATTGAGTAAATAAGACAAATTCATTAACTCATCCAATCCTTCACAGCAAGAATGCTGTAGTTTCTTGCACAGCAGAATATTATTTCTTAATGGTAGACAAACTTTCTGTTTCTTTCTATTCATGATTCAATTTGTAATGCTAGAAACAGTCATAAATTAGCATGGAAAATGGTGACTGAGGAAGATTTTGTAATACAAGCAAAATTATTTACTCATATTTGTATAAATGGAGGTGTACACATAACAAGATGGCAAGAGTAAACATCAGCATTTTAGGAGTCAGTGAACTAAAATGGACTGGAATGGGCGAATTTAATTCAGATGAACATTATATCTACTACTGTGGGAAAGAATCCCTTAGAAGAAATAGAGTAGCCCTCATAGTCAACAAAAGAGTCTGAAATGCATTACTTGGATGCAGTCTCAAAAATGACAGAATGATCTCTGTTCATTTCCAAGGCAAAACATTCAATATCACGGTAATTCCAGCCTATGCCCTAACCAGTAGTGCTGAAGAAGCTGAAGTTGAATGGTTCTATGAAGACCTACAAGACCTTCTAGAACTAACGCACAAAAAAGATGTCCTTTCCATCATCAGTTCAGTTCAGTTCAGTCACTCAGTTGTCTCCGACTCTTTGCAACCCCATGAATCGCAGAACGGCAGGCCTCCCTGTCCATCACCAACTCCAGGAGTTTATCCAAACTCACGTCCATCGAGTCGGTGATGCCATCCAGCCATCTCACCTGTCATCCCCTTCTCCTCCTGTCCCCAATCCCTCCCAGCATCAGGGTATTTTCCAATGAGTCAACTCTTCGCATGAGGTGGCCAAAGTATTGGAGTTTCAGCTTCAGCATCAGTCCTTCCAATGAACACCCAAGACTGATCTCCTTTAGGATGGACTGGTTGGAACTCCTTGCAGTCCAAGGGACTCTCAAGAGTCTTCTCCAACACTGCAGTTCAAAAACATCAATTCTTCAGTGCTCAGATTTCTTCACAGTCCAACTCTCACATCCATACATGACCACTGGAAAAACAATAGCCTTGACTAGACGTACCTTTGTTGGCAAAGCAATGTCTCTGCTTTTGAACATACTATCTAGGTTGGTCATAACTTTCCTCCCAAGGAGTAAGTGTATTTTAATTTCATGGTTGCAATAAACATCAGCAGTGATTTTGGAGCCCCAAAAAATTAAATCTGACACTGTTTCCCCATTTATTTCCCATGAAGTGACGGAAGTGATGGGACCAGATGCCGTGATCTTCGTTTTCTGAATGTTGAGCTTTAAGCCAACTTTTTCGCTCTCCACTTTCACTTTCATCAAGAGGCTTTTGAGTTCCTCTTCACTTTCTGCCATAAGGGTGGTATCATCTGCATATCTGAGGTTATTGATATTTCTCCAGGCAATCTTGATTCCAACTTGTGTTTCTTCCAGTCCAGCGTTTCTCATGATGTACTCTGCATATAAATTAAATAAGCAGGGTGACAATATACAGCCTTGACATACTCCTTTTCCTATTTGGAACCAGTCTGTTGTTCCATGTCCAGTTCTAACTGTGGCTTCCTGACCTGCATATAGACTTCTCAAGAGGCAGGACAGGTGGCCTGAGATTCCCATCTCTTTAAATCATAGAGGAATGGAATGCAAATGTAGGAAGTCAGGAAATATCCGGAGTCACAGGCAAATCTGGCATTGGAGTACAGAATGAAGCAGGGCAAAGGGTAACAGAGTTTTGCCAAGAGAACGCACTGGTCATAGAAAATACCCTTTTCCAACAACACAAGAGAAGACTCTACACATGGACATCACCACGTGGTCAATACTGAAATCAGGTTGATTGTATTCTTAGCAGCCAAAGATGGAGAAGCTCTATACAGTCAGCAAAAACAAGACTGGGAGCTGACTATGGCTCCGACCATGAACTCTTTATTGCCAAATTCAGACTTAAATTGAAGAAAGTAGGGAAAACCACTAGACCATTCAAGTATCACCTAAATCAAATCCCTTTTGATTATACTGTGGAAGTTAGAAATAGATTCAAGGGATTAGATCTGATAGGCAGAGTGCCTGAAGAACTATGGACAGAGTTTCATGGCATTGTAGAGGAGGCAAGGATCAAGACCATCCCCAAGAAAATGAAATGCAGAAAGGCAAAATGGTTGTCTGTCATGGCCTTATAAATAGCTTAGAAAAGAAGAGAAGTGAAGGACAAAGGAGAAAAGGAAAGATATACCCATTTGGATGCAGAGTTCAAAGAATAACAAGGAGAGATAAGAAAGTCTTCCTCAGTGATCAATGCAAAGCAAAAGAGGAAAACAATAGAATGGGAAAGACTAGAGATCTCTTCAAGAAAATTAGAGATACCAAGAGACTATTTCATGCAAAGATGGGCACAATAAAGGACAGAAATGATATGTACAGAAGCAGAAGATATTAAGAAGAGGTGGGAAGAATACACAGAAGAACTGTACAAAAAAAGATCTTCATGATTCAGATAACCAGGATGGTGTGTGATCACTCATCTAGAGCCAGACATTTTGGAATGAGAAGTCAAGTGGGCTTTAGGAACATCATTATGAACAAAGCTAGTGGAGGTGACGCAATTTCAGTTGAGCTATTTCAAATTCTAAAATATGATGCTGTGAAAGTGCTGCACTCAATATGCCAGCAAATTTGCAAAATTCAGCATTGGCCACAGAACTGGAAAAGGTGTTTTCATTCCAATCCCAAAGAAGGGCCATTCCAAAGAATGTTCAAACTACTGCACAATTGCACTCATCTCACATGCTAGCAAAGTAATGCTCAAAATTCTCCAAGCCAGGCCTCAACAGTACATGAACCATGAACTTCCAGATGTTCATGTTGGAATTAGAAAAGGCATAAGAAACTGATCAATTTGACAACATCATTGAAAATAGAAAAAGCAACAGAATTCCAGAGAGACATCTACTTCTGATTTACAGATTATGCAAAAGCCTTTGACTTTGTAGATCACAATAAACTGTGGAAAATTTTCAAGAGATGTGAATACCAGACCACCTTACCTGCTTCCTGAGAAATCTGTATGCAGGTCAAGAAGCAACAGTTACATTCAGATATAGAACAACAGACTGGTTCCAAATTGGGAAAGAAGTATATCAAGACTGTTTTTGTCACCCTGCGAATTTAACTTATATGCAGAGTACATCACGAGAAACACCACACTGGACGAAGCACAAGCTGGAATCAAGATTGCTGGGAGAAATATCAATAACCTCAGATAGACAGATGACACCACTCTTATGGCAGAAAGTGAAGAGGAACTGAAGATCCTCTTGATGAAAGTGAAAGAGGAGAGTGAAAAAGTTGGCTTAAAACTCAACATTCAAAAAATGAAGATCATGGTATCTGGTCCCATCGCTTCATGGCAAATAGATGGGGAAACAATGGAAATAGTGACAGACCATTTTTGTGGGCTCCAAAATCACTGCAGATATTACTGCAGCCATGAAATTGAAAGATTCTTGCTCCTTGGAAGAAAAATTCTTTGGCCACCTGATGAGAAGAACTTACTCACTGGAGAAGACCCTGATGCTTAGAAAGATTGAAGGCAGCAAGAAGAGCAGGATGACAGAGGATAAGATGGTTGGATAGCATTGCTGACTCTATGGACATGAGTTTAAGTAAGCTCCTGGAGTTGGTGATGGACAGGGAAGCCTGGTGTGCTGCAGTTCATGGGGTCACAAAGAGTCAGACACGACTGAGCAACTGAACTGAGACATAAAATGTAAGAAAAGTATTATTAGCTTACTATGTTCATCAGTCAATGGACAATATTTGATGCTAGAAAGTATTTTACACATTTACCAACATTTATTTAATTTCCCTCAAATTAAAATTCCAGTTTTATTGAAATGCTTCATTTAAATGAAACTTTTTTACTTAAAATTTTTCTTTTGCTTTTTAAAATTTTAGTATGTTATGTTATAAGTAATGGCTATTTTAGAACACAATAATATAGATTTTGAAAGATACATAAGTTTTATTTTTTTCAGTGCTTTCCATTGTCTTCAATTTTCCTTTAGATGAAAATACTCTTCTCATACACATTTTAAACAGAATTAAATTTTCTTTTGATACAAATCTTTCAATAATGGAGCATGAGTGAAAATGAGCAAAAGTCAAGAACATAATGAAACAGAAAGCAGAAAAGCAGACTGTTTAGGGAGGAACAATAAAACAATAAACATAGAACACTACGTGGCAGATTGTCAT
Source organism: Bison bison bison (assembly GCF_000754665.1). Classification (NCBI taxonomy): domain Eukaryota; kingdom Metazoa; phylum Chordata; class Mammalia; order Artiodactyla; family Bovidae; genus Bison; species Bison bison. The sequence continues at coordinate 4,075,035 of NW_011495021.1, forward strand.
CACCTAATATACAGTAACTACTGTCATAGACATTAAGCTCCCTCTTGTAAACACGTCTGTTGTTAATGTCACTGAACTCTTTTAAGTGAATCCAATTTTCCAAATTATTCTTCATGAAAATTATTTTTTAAAAAATTAAAAAATGAGATGAATCATAGATGAGAATGCTGCTCTACTGTGAACAATAATTTTTAACTTTTTTTATATATCTCCTTCTACTCCTCCAACTTATTTCCATTCTTGCTATTTGCTTTACTTTCCAGAGTTCTTTTACCTCATTTTGTACCCAGTTCCCTTCTTCTCATTACAGTTTTGACTTTTCCTAAAAATAGATCCAGTATACAGCCTAAATATAAAGTATGTATACTGTGCAAGCTTAAAATACCTAACAGAGTCATTTTATAAACAGAACCTGCATATTGCAGGGTTCCAGCATACAGTTGGTTTCTTGGACTATTTAAGGCTAATAGAAACATGAAATAATATTGATGCCTTCCCTTTGCTTTTATATATTTGTCACACTGCCAGTCAGTCAGTTCAGTTACTCGGTAGTCTCCGACTCTTTGCGACCCCATAAATCGCAGCATGGCAGGCCTCCCTGTCCATTACCAACTCCGGAGTTCACTCAAACTCACATCCATCCAGTCAGTGATGCCATCCAGCCATCTCATCCTCTGTCGTCCCCTTCTCCTCTTGCCCCCAATCCCTCCCAGCATCAGGATCTTTTCCAATGAGTCAACTCTTCGCATGAGGTGGCCAAAATATTGGAGTTTCAGCCTCAGCATCACTCCTTCCAATAAACACCCAGAACTGATCTCCTTTAGCATGGACTGGTTGGATCTTCCCGCAGTCCAAGGGACTCTCAAGAGTCTTCTCCAACACCACAGTTCAACAACATCAATTCTTTGGCGCTCAGATTTCGTCACAGTCCAACTCTCACATCCATACATGACCACTGGAAAAACCATAGCCTTGACTAGATAGACCTTTGTTGGCAAAGTAATATCTCTGCCTTTTAATATGCTGTCTAGGTTGGTCATAACTTTTCTTCCAAGGAGTAAGTGTCTTTTAATTTTATGGCTGCAATCACCATCTGCAGTGATTCTGGAGCCCCAAAATATAGTCTGACACTGTTTCCACTGTTTCCCCATCTATTTCCCATGAAGTGATGGGACCAGATGCCATGATCACACTGTAGAGAACTTTATTCATCTAAATTTTGTGCCATTAATAAAGATGGAAATCATGCCCACTTAATCAAAGAAAATTTTATATACAGGATCTTCTTGGTGTTGGGGACAAAGTAACTAGTATTACCAACATTAGCTGCTCTGCTTTTGTCTTCATAGGAGGTAATGATTACAGTGGCCACGATCATGAAGCATTCTAGCAGGACCCCATAGGTTGAATAGAAAGCCCTTGCAGGTGTGTAATCAGCATTTTACTTCCATGCTTCACTATCTCAGTGGGAAGACTATCAAGTGAGTGACTTTGTCATTAATCATGACTGGTGCAGAGGTGCTGACTCTGAGTTTAATACACACTTTTTTTTTTTCAATTTGACACTGAATTTTAAATAAGAAATTAAGAGTCTTCAAGAATATTTCATATTCCATTATTTTACATATGATTTCAGTGTCTTCTTTTATGAGACTGATGTTTCATAACAAAAACTGATGTTTTAATAATTATCCTTGAACTCTCATCTACAAATGAATTTATTTGACAGGATAGAAAATGCAGATGTTTTCTTTCACATGATTTAAAGTATTTAGAATAACTTTACATAATAGCATGAATAAATTTATTGTGTTTTACTTCTGGCAATTAATAAACATATACCTTCTACTTTCTGGATGATTATAGCTATCTTGGGTTTAGATTTCTTTCATATGCTCAATATTTGATAATGTTAAAATTCTTCTAAGAGTTTACTTATCTATCTAAGCCACTTGCGATTTAAAGTCTGCTCACTCAAGCTTCTCCTGACACTTGAGACTATTTAAAAATCCACCTCTTTCCTGAACCAGTAGCTTCATTGGAGTCAAGAGGCATCTAGAGTAAGTTATTTTACCAGCTGCTGGACTAAATCACTCTAATGTTTCTACTTAGGTCATCGTTACCTAAGGACAGAGAAGCTGAAACAGCAAATTCTTTCAGATTTTTACTCCCTGAAGGTTTTTGTTACACAAAATGAAAATCTTAAGAAAAGAAGGCAGAGATACCGCTGATAAGGTTCCCACAAGATCTTGCTCTGCAACCAGAGATAAATGTTATGTCTTTAGTGTTTATGCCTTTTGCAGATTCATATCCCTAATTATTTTGCTCTATGTGGAGTCAACAATATTGATTCTTGCTTCTTTGTCTCCATTTAATGTGCTGCATATGCTTTTTAGCTTACAGTCAATAATTATATTGCTCTTGTACTAACTTGAAACCATCTTGCTCCAAAGGAAATTTCCACTAAGCCAGTTTGTAATTTTATAATCATCTAATGAATAGTTTAGATGCAATTAAAAGGTTCTAATTGTCTAGGAAAAATAATAATTGTGATATAAAATGTAATGACAGAAATATAAGAAAACTCACATCTAAAATGAAATTCCATGTATACTGTCTAATAATAACATTTTTAGTATGAACAATAGATGGTCCATAGTAATTAAAAATATCTTTTTCTTTTACTGATTGTATTAAATTTCTTATAATTTAATCTCTATCTTTAGGTATCTCAGATTTAGGGCATCCTTAACAGAGGAATACTTTTACAAGTAGAGACATCTTATTAGTGCACTAGGACTGCCATGACAAAATATGAAATACTAGTTTGCTTAAACAACAGAAATTTATGTTTCCATCTCTTTGGAAGTTAGAACTCCAAAGTGCCAGAAAATTTAGTTTTTTCTAAGCCTTTCTTGGCTTGCAGATGGCCTTTTCCTATGCAAAGAATCTATTGGTGTCTCTTCCTCTTCTTTCTGATGTGCTAAGTCACTTCACTCGTGTCCAACTCTTTGTGACCCTATGGACTGTAGCCCACCAGGCTCTTCTCTCCATGGAATTCTCTAGGCAAGAATATTGGAGTGGGTTGCCTTGCCCTCCTTCAGGTAATCTTTCCAACCGAAGGATTGAATCCACATCTCTTATGTCTCCTGCATTGGCAGACAGGTTCTTTAACATGTGCCACCTGGGAAGACTTTCCTCTTCTTATAAGGACACTAATCTATTAGATTGGAACCTCACTCTTATGTCATCTTTAACCTTAATAAACACTCTAAAGGCCCTATCTCCAAATATAGTCACACTGAGGGTTAGGATCATCTAGACTGAGACATTATACAGACAATATCACTGAAACTCAAATGGGGTGTGTGAATTATTTAATGCCACACTCTAAGCAGTTAGCGACATACTGGGTATAACAGTAACAAGTATGCTAAAGCAATCAAATGGTAGGTACTTGAAGAAGGCACTAAGGGGCTTCCCTGGTGGCTCAGCGGTTAGAAATCCATCTGCAATGCAGGACACACAGGAGACGTGAGTTCTTTCCCTGGTCAGGAAGATCCCTGGATGAGGGCATGGTAACCCACTCCAGTATTCTTGCCTGGAGAATCTCATGGACAGAGGAGCCTAGTGGGCTACAGTCCATGGGGTCCCAAAGAGTCAGACACAACTGAAGTGATGTAGCATGATGCAGGTCAAGAAGCGACAGTTAGAAATGGACATGAAACAACAGACTGGTTCCCAATAGGAAAAGGAGTGTGTCAAGGCTGTATATTGCCACCCGGCTTATTTAACTTATATGCAGAGTACATCATGAGAAATGCTGGGCTGGATGAAGCACAAGCTGGAGTCAAGATTTCTGGGAGAAATATCAATAACCTCAGATATGCAGATGACACCACCCTTATGGCAGAAAGTGAAGAAGAACTAAAGAGCCTCTTGATGAAAGTGAAAGAGGAGAGTGAAAAAGTTGGCTTAAAGCTCAACATTCAGACT
>NW_011495021.1:4079368-4084523 GCF_000754665.1 Bison bison bison
GAATTGATGCTTTTGAACTGTGGTGTTGGAGAAGACTCTTGAGAGTCCCTTGGACTGCAAGGAGATCCAACCAGTCAATCCTAAAGGAAATCAGTCCTGAATATTCATTCAGTGGAAGAACTGATGCTGAAGCTGAAACCCCAATAATTTGGCCACCTGATTCAAAGAACTGAGTCATTTGAAAAGACCCTGATGCTGGAAATGATTGAAGGCAGGAGAAGAAGGGGACGATAGAGGATGAGATGGTTGGATAGCAGCACTGACTCAATGGACATGAGATTGAGTAAGCTCTGGGAGGGTGATGAACAGGGAAGCCTGGTGTACTGAAGTCCATGTGGTCTTAACTGAACTGAGGCACTAAAGATATAAAAAGCATGGTAATGAATAATTATAGATGTTTAGTCTGTGATGAAAAGTCAAGTTCTTGTTTCTGGACTTAGAGCAGTCTTACATCAGCAAACTCTTCCAGAAGTTTAGCTGGCCACTGAGAGAACATACAAGAGAACAAGCGACAAGGCATTATCACATCTTAACCAAAACACACTCATTTACTGTAAATGGTGGTGAGCCACATTTTCATTATCGATCTTTTGTTCAAATGGTATGCTTAAATAAGCCTCTGATGACAAAGAATAGCTTTGTCTGTCCACAAAAAATAAATCTTTGAAATCAAGATAATGAGTCAATTCTTTAATCAGATTAAGGAACTGTATAAACCACCAAACTTCTAGAGACAGGCTAACAATTTTATTTCATTGAGCCTTAATACTTTCCATATATGTTACTCACTGTAAAAATGAATGACATATCTTGGAAACTAGGACTGTGTTTTATTATTAGTCAGTTTACTTAAAGATGAAACAGTTATCTTGAGATATAGTAGAATGTATTTAATGCAAGATTAGTTTGGTGAAATCAGATTGTAAAATAAGCATTTTATATATTCAAAATTAATATCATAATTCTCTTGAACGTGGAGTTCTATGTTATAGTCTTTAATATAAATCCTTATAAAGTAATTCTGGAGCACATTAAGATTTGAAGGCTAATGAGCGAAGTTAAGAAATAGCAAAAGAAAAATCAATATGCAAGTGTATTAGTTTGCTAGGGCTGCTAGAACAAAATACCAAAGTTTGGATTGCTTAAGCAACAGAATTCTGTATTTTCCAGTTCTGGAGACTAGAAGTTCAAGATCAAGGCATTAGCAGGGTTGATTTCTTTGGCTTTTTTCCATGGCTTGCAGATAATTTGCTTCTCCCTGGTCTCCATGTGCTCTCTCCTCTATGCTTGTGCAGCTCCAATGTCTCTGTGTCCAGATTTGTTCTTACAAGGGCACTAGTCAGATTGGATTAGGGCCCACCCTAACTGCCTTAGTTTTTACCTTTTTAAAGGTCCTAACTCTAAATATACTCACACTTTGAAGTACTGGGTTTAGGACTTCAATATATGTGTATTGAGCAGACACAATTCAGCACAATAACAGCAAACATTCAAAATATTCTACCTTTAAGATAGTTGTTAAAATCTGAGTGGCAATGTGTGTGTGTGTGCATGTCTTGAAGGAAAGGATATGAAGTGGTTGAGAAGTAGAGAATTCTAAAATCTTCCTGCTTGCCTGCAGTATTTAATCATTCTCTTTTAATGGTAAGTATCTTTAGCTTCCATCCATGTATACTGATATGTTTGTTGTAGAAACTAAGAGCAGTAATGTATGTGAAACACATTGCAGAGTCTGGCAGACAAGTGCCAAATAAGCGTTTATTGAATTTACATTAATCTAAGCCTTGCTTCATCAGACTCACATACACTGTCTCTTGATAACGCTAAAGAAATTTGCTACCTTCTTTTTTTGATGGTTAAACACACTTTTATTTTGAAAGGACTAGAGATTCACACAAAGTTGCAAAACTAGTAGAGAAGCCCCATAAATCTGTCACCCAGTTTCCATTATTTATAATATCTTATATAACTATACTACATTATCAAAGCCAGGAAGTTAAAATTAGTATCTTTTTCAGCTTTATGCATGCACTCACTTGTATATGTCTGTGGGTTTACATAAGAGCATTCCACATAACTTATCACATACATGTATTTATGTAACCACCATCATAATCAAGACACAGAACTATTACATCACCAGAAATATCCCTCTTGGTACTCCTCTCCCAATTCTTTGTCCAGTTGCTCTCTATGAAGTTTTTAAGATACAATTTAAAAGATGCTTGCTCCTTGGAAGAAAAGCTATGATCAACCTAGACAGCATATTAAAAAGCAAAGACATTACTTTGCCAACAAAGGTCCATCTAGTCAAGCTATGGTTTTTCCAGTAGTCATGTATGGATGTGAGAGTTGGACTATAAAGAAAGCTGAGCACCGAAGAATTGATGCTTTTGAACTGTGGTGTTGGAGAAGACTCTTGAGAGTCCCTTGGACTACAAGGAGATCTAACCAGTCAATCCTAAAGGAAATCAGTCCTGAATAATCATTAGAAGGACTGATGTTGAAGCTGAAACTCTAATACTTTGGCCACCTGATGTGAAGAACTGGCTCATTGGAAAAGCCCCTGATTCTGGGAAAGATTGAAGGCAGGAGGAGAGGGGGAATAACATAGGATGAGATGGTTGGATGCCATCGCTGACTTGATGGACACAAGTTTGAGCAAGCTCTGGGAGTTGGTGATGGACCAGGAAGCCTGACATGCTGCAGTCCATGGGGCCACAAAGAGTTGGACATGACTGAGCAACTGAATTGAACTATGGTTTATTTTGGAAACTAGAGCCACTCCAAGTGTTACTTTTGCTTGTGTTCTCAGAATAAAGAAAGTTTTACTATCTTGAATTCTTGTTACTGTTAAAACATGTATCCTACCTATTACACTGACTGCAAACTCTTTGAAGTCAGAGGAGTACCTTTTTATTAACATATATTGAATGGATGGATGCCTACTGGGATAATACAATTTTCCACAAGACACCTATGATAATCATATTGGCTCAAATATTCTTAATAATTTACCCCGGTGGCTCAAATGGTAATGAATCTGCCTGCAGTGCAGGAGACCTGGCTCATTTCCTGGGTCTGGAAGATCTGTTAGATAAGTAAATGGCAACCCACTCCAGTAGCCTTGCCTGGAGAATTCCATGAACAGAGGAGCCTGGCAGGCTACAGTTCATGGGGTTGCAAAGAGTAGGACATGACTGAGTGACTAACGCATACATACACACACACACACACACTAAATCTACAATTTAAAAATAATATTTCTTCATCTCAATAGATGCAGAAAAGCTCTTGATAAAATTCAGTACCTATTTATGACAAAAACTCTCCAGAAAGTGAGCACAAAGGGAACTTAGCTCAACATAATTAAGGGCACATATAACAAACCCACAACTAACATCATTCTCAATGGTGAAAAAATGAAAGCATTCCCCCATGGATCAGAAACAAGACAAGGATATCTGCTGTTAGCACTTTTATTCATCATATATTTTGAAAGTCCTGGTCACAGCAGTCAGAGAAGAAAAAGATATAAAAAGAATCCAAATTGGAAAAAAATTTATCATTGCAGACAGCATGATACTACATAAAGAAATGCTAAAGATGCCACCAGAAAACTACTAGAGCTCATCAACGAACTCAGTCAAGTTGCAGGATGCAAAATTAATACACAGTAATCTGTTGCATTACTACACGCTAACAATGAAAGATCAGAGGAGAAATTAAGGAAGTAATCTCATTTACCATTGCATCAAAAAAGAAGAAAATACCTAGGAATAAACCAAAAAAGGAGCCAAAGATGGAGAAGCTCTATACAGTCAATAAAATCAAGACCGGAAGCTGACTGTGGCTCAGATCATGAACTCCTTATTGGCAAATTCAGACTTAAATTGAAGAAAGTAGGGAAAACCACCAGATCATTCAGGTATGACCTAAAAAACAGGGATTAAGGCCATCCCCATTGAAAAGATATGCAAAAAAGCAAAATGGCTGTCTGGGGAGGCCTTACAAATAGCTGTGAAAAGAAGAGAAGCGAAAGCAAAGGAGAAAAGGAAAGATATAAGCATCTGAATGCAGAGTTCCAAAGAATAACAAGGAGAGATAAGAAAACCCTCCTCAGCGATCAATGCAAAGAAATAGAGGAAAACAACAGAATGGAAAAGACTAGAGATCTCTTCAAGAAAATTAGAGATACCAAGGGAACATTTCATGCAAAGATGGGCTCAATAAAGGACAGAAATGGTATGGACCTAACAGAAGCAGAAAATATTAAGAAGAGGTGGCAAGAATACACAGAAGAACTGTACAAAAAAAATCTTTACGACCCACATAATCACGATGGTGTGATCACTCACCTAGAGCCAGATATCCTGGAATGTGAAGTCAAGTGGGCCTTAGGAAGCATCACTACAAACAAAGCTGGAGGAGGTGATGGAATTCCAATTGAGCTATTTCAAATCCTGAAAGATGATGCTGTAAAAGTGCTGCACTCAATATGCCAGCAAATTTGGAAAACTCAGCAGTGGCCACAGGGCTGGAAAAGGTCAGTTTTCATTCCAATCCCAAAGAAAGGCAAAGACAAAGAATGCTCAAACTACTGCACAATTGCACTCATCTCACACACTAGTAAAGTAACGCTCAAAATTCTTCAAGCCAGGCTTCAGCAATACATGAACCGTGAACTTCCAGATATTCAAGTTGGTTTTAGAAAAGGCAGAGGAACCAGAGATCAAATTGCCAACATCCACTGGATCATCAAAAGAGCAAGAGAGTTCCAGAAAAACATCTATTTCTGCTTTATTGACTATGCCAAAGCCTTTGACTGTGTGGATCACAATAAACTGTGGAAAATTCTGAAAGGGATGGGCATACCAGACCACCTGACCTGCCTCTTGAGAAATTTGTATGCAGTCAGGAAGCAACAGTTAGAACTGGACATGGAACAATAGAATGTTTCCAAATAGGAAAAGGAATATGTCAAGGCCATATATTGTCACCCTGCTTATTTAACTTATATGCAGAGTACATCATGAGAAATGCTGGCTGGAAGAAGCACAAGCTGGAATTGAGATTGCCGGGAGAAATATCAATAACCTCAGATATACAGATGACACCACCCTTATGCCAGAAAGTGAAGAGGAACTAAAAAGCC
>NW_011495021.1:4084669-4087949 GCF_000754665.1 Bison bison bison
ATGGTGATATTAGCCATGAAATTAAAAGACACTTACTCTTTGGAAGAAAAGTTATGACCAACCTAGATAGCATATTCAAAAGCAGAGACATTACTTTGCCAACAAAGGTCTGTCTAGTCAAGTCAGGCTATGGTTTTTCCAGTGGTCATGTATGGATGTGAGAGTTGGACTATGAAGAAAGCTGAGCACTGAAGAATTGATGCTTTTGAACTGTGGTTTTGTAAAAGACTCTTGAGAGCCCCTTCGACTGCAAGTAGATCTAACCAGTCCATTCTAAAGGAGATCAGTCCTGAGTGTTCTTCAGAAGGTCTGATGGTAAAGCTGAAACTCCAGTACTTTGACCACCTCATGCGGAGAGTTGACTCATTGGAAAAGACCCTGATGTTGGCAGGGATTGGGGGCTGGAGGAGAAGGGGACCACAGAGGATGAGATGGCTGGATGCCATCACCGACTCAATGGACAAGAGTTTGGGTGAACTCCATGAGTTGGTGATGGACAGGGAGGCCTGGCGTGCTGTGATTCATGGGGTCACAAAGAGCGACTGAACTCAACTGAACTGAAGGAGAAAAAAGAACCATACTCTTAAAACTCTAAGATGTTGATGAAAGAATTTGAAGATGACACAAACAAATGGAGAGATAAGTTATGTTCTTTAATTGAAAGAATCAATATAGTCTATATGAGGATACTACTTAAGGCAATCTACAGAGTCAATGAAATCCCTATCAAGTTGTCAATGGCCCTTTACACAGAACTAGAATGAATTTTTTGTACAATTTGTATGCTAACAGAAAAACCCCTGAATAGTGGAAGCAATCCTAAGAAAGGAAAATGTATCTGGAGGAATCATAGTCCCTGACTTCAGACTATACCAGAAAGCAACAGTAATCAAAACGGTATAATACTGGAACAAAAACATACATATGGCTCAGTGGAATAGGATATACAGTCCAGAAATAAATCTATGCACCTATAGTCAATTAATCTATGACAAAGGAGGCAATAATATATAGTAGAGAAAAGACAGTCTCTTCAATAAATGGTGTTGGGAAAGCTGAACAACTTCATGTAAAAGAATGCAATTAGAGCATACTCTAACACTATACACAAAATATGCTCAAAATGAATTAAAGACCTAAATGTGAGGCTGGACATCACAAAAATCCTGGAGGAAAACAGAGGTAGAACACTCTTTGACATAAATTGCAGCAATGCCTCCTTTGATTCACTTCCTACAGTAATGAAAATAAAAGCAAAAATAAACAAATGTGACCTAATTAAATTTAAAAGCCTCTACACAACAAAGGAAGCCATAAACAAAATTAAAAGACAACCCACAAAATGGGAGAAAATATTTGCTAGTAGTATTATTAATGGATTAATGTCCAAAACAAACAGTTCTATATAAAACAAAACCAAACCAACAAACAATAACCCAATAATAAATGGGCAGAAGATCTAAATAGAAATTTCTCCAAAGAAGACATACAAATGTCCAAAAAGTAAATGAACACATACTCAATGTCACTAATTATCAGAGAAACACAAATCAAAACTACGATGAGGTATCACCTCATATCAATTATAATGAAAATCATCAAAAAATCCCCAAACAATATGCTGGAAAGGGTTTGGAGTAAAGGGAACTCTCCTCCTACACTGTTGGGGGGAATGTAAATTGGTGAAAACATGATGAAGAACAGTATGGAGGTTCCTTAAAAAATCTAAAAATAAAACTACCATATGATCTAACAATCCCACTCCTGGGCATATATCCAGAGAAAATCATAATTCAAAAATATTTGCACACTAATGTTCATGCAGAACTATGTATAGTAGCCAAGACATGGAAGCAACCTAATTTTCCATTGGCAGAGGGATAGATAAAGATGATGTGTTACATTAATATATCCATACAATGGAATAATGTTGTTGTTTAGTCATCCAGTCATGTCCAACTTTTTGCAACCCCACGGACTGCAGCATGCCAGGGCTCCCTACCTCTCACCAGCTCCTGGAGTTTGCCCAAGTTCCTGTTCATTGCATCAGTAATGCTTTCCATCCATCTCATCTTCTGATGCCCTTTTTTCTTCTGCCCTCCATCTTTCCCAGCATCAGGGACCTTTCCAATGAGCTGTCTGTGTGTATCAGGTGACCAAAGTGTTGGAACGTCAGCAAAAGCCCTTCCAGTGAATATTCAGGGTTGACTGCCCTTAAAATTGGTTGGTTTGATCTCCTTGCTGTCCAAGGGACTTTCAGGAGTCTTCTCTAGCACTACAATTTGAAAGCATCAATAATTTGGCATTCTGCCTTCTTTATATGCAGCTTTTACAACTCTACATGACCACTGGGAAGACCATAGCCTTAACTATATGGATGTTTGTCGGCAGAGTAATGTCTGCTTTTCAACACACTGTCCAGGTTTTTCATGGCTTTCCTGCCGAGAATCAATCATCTTCAGATTCCATGGCTGCAGTCACTATCCACAGTGATTTTGGAGCTCAAGAAGAGGAAATCTGTCACTGCTTCCACATTTTGTCCTTCTATTTGCCATGAAATAATGGGGCCAGATGCCATGATCAGAGTTATTATTACTATTTTTTTAATATTTAGTCTTAAGCTGACACTTTCACTCTCTTCCTTCACCCTCATCAAGAAGCTATTTAGCTTCTCTTCACTTTCTGCCATTAGAGTGGTATTATATAGTTATTTTGTTCTTTTTATAGCTGAGTATCATATAATGGAATAATATTCAATCATAAAAAGAACAAAATAATCCCATTTCATTTAACATGGATGGACCTAAAGACAATTATCCTAAGTGAAGTCAGACAGAGAAGGACAAGTATTACATGATGTCAGTCATATAAGGAATCTAATTTTTAAAAATGATATGAATTAACTTATTTAAAAAACAGAAACAGACTTATCAGATCAGATCAGATCAGTCAATCAATCGTGTCCGACTCTTTGTGACCCCATGAATCGCAGCACGCCAGGCCTCCCTTTCCATCACCAACTCCCAGAGTTCACTCAAATTCATGTCCATCGAGTCAGTGATGTCATCCAGCCATCTCATCCTCTGTAGTCCCCTTCTCTTCCTGCCCCTAATCCCTCCATGCATCAGAGTCTTTTCCAATAAGTCAACTCTTCGTATGAGGTGGCCAAAGTACTGGAGTTTCAGCTTTAGCATCATTCCTTCCAAAGAAATCCCAGGGCTGATCTCCTTCAGAATGGACTGGTTGAATCTCCTTGCAGTCCAAGAGACTCTCAAGAGTC
>NW_011495021.1:4088049-4094011 GCF_000754665.1 Bison bison bison
ATTCTTCGGCGCTCAGCCTTCTTCACAGTCCAACTCTCACATCCATACATGACCACAGGAAAAACCATAGCCTTGACTAGATGAACTATTGTTGGCAAAGTAATGTCTCTGCTTTTGAATATGCTATCTAGGTTTGTCATAACTTTCCTTCCAAGGAGTAAGCGTCTTTTAATTTCATGGCTGCAGTCACCATCACCTGCAGTGATTTTGGAGCCCAGAAAAATAAAGTCTGACACTGTTTCCACTGTTTCCCCATCTATTTCCCATGAAGTGATGGGACCGGATGCCATGATCTTCGTTTTCTGAATGTTGAGCTTTAAGCCAACTTTTTTACTCTCCACTTGCACTTTCATCAAGAGGCTTTTTAGTTCCTCTTCACTTTCTGCCATAAGGATGGTGTCATCTGTATATCTGAGGTGACTGATATTTCTCCCAGCAATCTTGATTCCATCTTGTGTTTCTTCCAGTCCAGTGTTTCTCATGATGTACTCTGCATATAAGTTAAATAAACAGGGTGACAATATACAGCCTTGACGTCTGTATTTGGAACCAGTCTGTTGTTTCATGTCCAATTCTAACTGTTGCTTCCTGACCTGCATACAAATTTCTCAAGAGGCAGATCAGGTGGTCTGGTATTCCCATCTCTTTCAGAATTTTCCACAGTTTGTTGTGATCCACACAGTCAAAGGCTTTGGCATAGTCAATAAAGCAGAAATAGATGTTTGTCAGGAACTCTCTTGCTCTTTTGATGATCCAACGGATGTTGGCAATTTGGTCTCTGGTTCCTCTGCCTTTTCTAAAACCAGCTTGAACATCAAGAATTTCACAGTTCACATATTGCTGAAGCCTGGCTTGGAGAATTTTGAGCATTACTTTACTAGTGTGTGAGATGAGTGCAATTGTGCAGTAGTTTGAGCATTCTTTGTCTTTGCCTTTCTTTGGGATTGGAATGAAAACTGACCTTTTCCAGTCCTGCGGCCACTGCTGAGTTTTCCAAATTTGCTGGCATATTGAGTGCAGTACTTTCACAGCATCATCTTTCAGGAGTTGAAATAGCTCAATTGGAATTCCATCACCTCCACTAACTTTGTTCGTAGTGATGCTTCCTAAGGCCCACTTGACTTCACATTCCAGGATGTCTGGATCTAGGTCAGTGGTCACACAATCGTGATTATCTGGGTTGTGAAGATCTTTTTTGCATAGTTCTTCTGTGTATTCCTGCCATCTCTTCTTAATATCTTCTGCTTCTGTTAGGTCCATACCATTTCTGTCCATTATCAAGCCCATCTTTGCATGAAATCTTCCTTTGGTATCTCTGATTTTCTTGAAGAGATCTCTAGTCTTTCCCATTCTGTTGTTTTCCTCTATTTCTTTGCATTGATCGCTCAAGAAGCGATCTTGCTATCTCTTCTTGCTATTCTTTTGAACTCTGCATTCAGATGTTTATATCTTTCCTTTTCTCTTTTGCTTTTTGCTTCTTTTCTTTTCTACAGCTATTTGTAAGTCCTCCCCAGACAGCCATTTTGCTTTTTTGCATTTCTTTTCCATGAGGATGGTCTTGATCCCTGTCTCCTGTACAATGTCACGAACCTCAGTCCATAGTTCATCAGGCACTCTATCTATCAGATCTAGGCCCTTAAATCTATTTCTCACTTCTACTGTATGATCATAAGGGATTTGATTTAGGTCATACCTGAATGGTCTAGTAGTGTTCCCTACGTTCTTCAATTTAAGTCTGACTTATAGATATCAAAAATAAATTTATAGTTAATAAAGGGGAAACATAGCAAGGATGGATAAATCAGGAGTTTAGGATTAACATTCAGACACTACTATATATAAGATAGATAACTAAGAAGGATCTACTGTATAGCACAGGGAACTCTACTCAATGTTTTGTGATAAACTATATGGAAAAGAATCTAGAAAGGAATGAGTATATATATGTATAACTGAATCACTGCTATACACTTGAAACTGACACACATTGTAAATCACCTCTCCTCTAATAAAATTAAAATAAAAATACTATTTCTCTGCTGTTGATACAAGTAAGTTGACTAATGTATACAAGCTTTGGACCCAATTTTCACACACATTTATTATATGACCTAGTACAAGTAGGATCAAAAAAGCAGTTAAAAATATAGTCAATAATAGAATGGTTTTGTATTGCTGCTTAATATGCCATAATCGTCTAAATTACTATCAGAGAGCCATTTTTCAATAAAGAGAGCTACAATTTGCTTAGGATGTTATGGTGTTCATCAGATGCCAAACCTGGCAGGTGGGTAACTATTTCAAGATTCCTAGCAGTAAGTTCAATTCAGTTTGGTTCGGTCACTCAGTCATGTCCGACTCTTTGTGACCCCATTGACTGCAGCACGCAAGGCTTCCCTGTCCGTCACCAACTCCTAGAGCTTGCTCAAACTCATGTCCATAGAATCAGTGGTGCCGTCTAACTATTTTAACCTCTGATGTCCCCTTCTCTTCCTGCCTTCAATATTTCCCAGCATCACGGTCTTTTCCAAGGAGTCACATCATGTCACCATCAATCCTTCCAATGAATATTCGGGACTGACTTCCTTTAGGATTGACTGGTTGGATCTCCTTGCAGTCTGAGGGACTCTCAAGAGTCTTCTCCAACACCACAGTTTAAAAGCATCAATTCTTCAGTACTCAAATTTCTTTATAGTCCAACTCTCACATCTATACATGACTATTGGAAAATCCATAGCTTTGACTAGACAGACCTTTCTCAGGAAAGTAATGTCTCTGCTTTTTAATATACTGTCTAGGTTAGTCATAGCTTTTCTTCCAAGAAACAAGTGTCTTTTAATTTCGTGGCTGCAGTCACCATCTGCAGTGATTTTGGAGCCCCAAAAAATACAGTCTGTCACTATTTCCATTGCTTCCCCATCTATTTGCCATGAAGTGATGGGACCAGATGCCATGATCTTTGGTTTTGAATGTTGAGTTTTAAGCCAGCTTTTTCACTCTCCTCTTTCACTTTCATCAGGAAGCTCTTTAGTTGTTCGCTTTCTGGTGGGGTCATCTGTATATCTGAGGTTATTGATATTTCTCTGGTAATTTTGATTCTAGCTTGTGCTCTGTCCAGCCAAGTATTTAGAATGATGTACTCTGTATATAGGTTCAATCAGCAGGGGGACAAAAAAGAGTCTTGACATACTCCTTTCCCAATTTGGAACCAGTCTGTTGTTCTATGTCTGTTTCTAACTGTTGCTTCTTGACCTGCATACAGATTTCTCAGGAGGCAGGTAAGGTGGTCTGGTATTCCCATCTCTTGAAGAATTTTCCACAATATGTTGTCATCCACACAGTCAAAGCCTTTGACATAATCAATAAAGCAGAAGTAAATGTTTTTCTGGAACTCTCTTGCTTTTTCTATGATCCAACGGATGTTGGCAATTTGATCTCTGGTTCCTCTGACTAAACACATACCTGCTAAAACATATTTTTAAATTTTTGTACAGTACATGTCAATATCCATTAGTTAAAAATATTTTGAGTGTGAATCAATTAAAACTCTAAAAGACAATTGCTAAGGAAAAATTATATCTCTGTAGAGAATTTATTACTTAAATCATTCTCTTTTATTGTTCATTTCATTACCTTTAATAAATTTGTGGTTTAATTCTTCAATATTTTAGTACATAGCACTAGTTTTGTAATATAAAAGTGAGTAAAGATGCTTTGAGGAAAGCAAAAAATTAAATTATATCTCGTTGCACCCTTTAATTTTAATTCTTCACTCAATAAGTGTTTAAGAATGTATGCAAAAAATACCTACTATTAGGTGCTGAGTTACATAACTGAAAATATACTCCTTTCCCCCAAGTAGCACACTCCCTACTGGTGTGATCTAATGGAGGCCTTGGAAGAAACCCAAGCCAACGTGTGCAGAGCTATTTTGGAGACTGGTACAGTATGTAATGTAATAAATTTTACTTTCACAAATGCTATAAATATTCCAATACATGGGTTCTATGTTTGCTTTAAATTATTACCTCTAAAAAATAGGAAAACAAGTAGATAAAATTATCAGAGAAAAGGAAAGATATACCCATCTGTCTGAAGAGTTCCAAAGAATAGCAAAGAGAGATAAGAAAGCTTTCTTCAATGATCAGTGCAAATAAATAGAGGAAAACAACCAAATAAAAAAGACTAGAGATCTCTTCAAGAAAATTAGAGATACCAAGGGAATATTTCATGCAAAGATGGGTTCAATAAAGGATAGAAATGGTAAGGACCTAACAGAAGCAGAAGATATTAGGAGGTGGCAATTATACACAGAAAAACTGTACAGAAAAGATCTTCATGACCCAGATAACCACGATGGTATGATCACTCACCTAGAGCCAGACCTTCTGGACTGTGAAGTCAAGTAGCCCTTAGGAAGCATCATTACAAACAAAGCTAGTGGAGGTGATGGAATTCCAGTCCAGAGCTATTTCAAACCCTAAAAGATGATACTATGAATGTGCTGCACTCAATATGATAGCAAATTTGGAAACCCCAGCAGTGGCCACAGGACTGGAAAAGGTCAATTTTCATTCCAGTCCCAAAGAAATGCAATGCCAAGGAATGTTCAAACTACTGCACAATTGTACTCATCTCACATGCTAGCAAAGTAATGCTTGAAATTCTCCAAACCAGGCTTCAACAGTACATGAACCATGAACTTCCAGATGTTCAAGCTGGATTTAGAAAAGGCAGAGGAACCAAAGATCAAATTGCCAACACCTATTGGATCATCAAAAAAGCAAGAGAGTTCCAGAAAAACATCTACTTCTGCTTGACTATGCCAAAGCCTTTGACTTTGTGAAAGTGAAAGTCGCTCAGTCTTGTCAACTCTTTGAGACCCCATGGACACTCCATGGACTTCTCCAGGCCAGAATACTAGAGTGGATAGCTCTTCCCCTCTCCAGGGAATTTTCCCAACCTAGGGATCAAAACCAGGTCTCCTGCATTGCAGGCAGATTCTTTACCAGCTGAGCCACAAGGGAAGCCCAAGGATACTGGAATGGGTATCCTATCCCTTCATCAGGGGATCTTCCCAACCCAGAATTGAACCAGATTTCCTGCACTGCAGGCAGATTCTTTACCCACTGAGCTATGGATCACAACAAACAGTGGGAATATCTTCAAGAGATGGGAATACCAGACCACCTTACCTGCTTCCTGAGAAATCTGTATGCAGGTCAAGAAGCAACAGTTAGAACTGGACATGGAACAACAGACTGGTTCCAAATTGGGAAAGAAGTAAATTAAGGCTGTTTATTACCACTCTGCTGATTTAACTTATATGCAGAGTACATCATGCGAAATGCCAGGCTGGATGAAGCAAAGAGTCAGACACGACCGAGCAACTGAAATGAACGGAAATGAGTGCCTTTTTTGTGAATAGGTACAATTTTCCATATGTTTTCAATTTTGTTCTGCGTAAAGACCATCCTTTAATAATTCTTATAGTGCAGGTTTGCACTTAAACATTCAGAGCAAGAGGAAAATTAATTAAAAAAGAATGAAATGTGCATTAATCTATAGATTAATAGGAATGATCATTGTAACTGCATGTGGTAGTTCAGTTCAGTTCAATTCAGTCACTCAGTCGGGTCCGACTCTTTGCGACCCCATGAATTGCAGCACACCAGGCCTCCCTGTCCATCATCAACTCCCGGAGTTCACTCAGACTCACATCCATTGAGTCAGTGATGCCATCCAGCCATCTCATCCTCTGTTGTCCCCTTCTCCTCCTGCCCCCAATCCCTCCCAGCATCAGAGTATTTTCCAATGAGTCAACTCTCTGCATGAGGTGGCCAAAGTACTGGAGGTTCAGCTTTAGCATCATTCCTTCCAAAGACATCCCAGGGCTGATCTCCTTCAGAATGGACTGGTTGGATCTCCGTGCAGTCCAAGGGACTCTCAAGAGTCTTCTCCA
>NW_011495021.1:4094625-4120499 GCF_000754665.1 Bison bison bison
CAGCTGGTATTCCCATCTCTTTCAGAATTTTCCACAGTTTATTGTGATCCACACAGTCAAAGGCTTTGGCATAGTCAATAAAGCAGAAATAGATGTTTGTCTGGAACTCTCTTGCTCTTTTGATGATCCAGTGGATGTTGGCAATTTAATCTCTGGTTCCTCTGCCTTTTCTAAAACCAGCTTGAACATCAGGAAGTTCACAGTTCACATATTGCTGAAGCCTGGCTTGGAGAATTTTGAGCATTATTTTACTAGCATGTGAGATGAGTGCAATTGTGCGGTAGTTTGAGCATTCTTTGTCATTGCCTTTCTTTGGGATTGGAATGAAAACTGACCTTTTCCAGCCCTGTGGCCACTGCTGAGTTTTCCAAATTTGCTGGCATATTGAGTGCAGAACTTTCACAGCATCATTTTTCAGGATTTGAAACAGCTCAACAGGAATTTGAGGTTTCTTAATTGTAAAAAAAAAATTTAACTATCATGAGGACTACCCTTAAAATTTTAAGCTTATATTCTGTTATTTAGGCATAGTGATGTACAGCAAATTTCTAGAAGTTTTTCATCTTTCATGTCTGAAACTATACTCTCTGAATATCAGCTTCAAATATTCTCTTCCCCACAGCAACCACCATTCTACTCTATTTTTAGGAGTTAATTTGGACAAATCTTTTAAGTGGAATCATTCAGTAATTATCCTTCTGTGACTGGCTTATTTCACTCAACATAAAGTCTTGAAAGTTCATCCATGTTGTAGGTTATGACGGCTTCTCCTTCTAGGCTGAATAATACTCCATTGTATGTATGTGTGTGTGTGTGTGACATTTTCTTTATCCATTCATCTTCTGTGGGATATTAAACATTTGCCACCTCGTGGCTATTGTGAATAGCAATGAACATGGAAGTGAGGATATTGTTTTGATACCCTGATTTCAATTCTTTTGGATAAATACCCATGAGTGTAGTTTCTGGATCACATGGTAATTCTATTTTTAATTTTTGGGGGAAACTTCATACTGTTTTCCATAAAGACTTTACTATTTTTCATTCCCACGAATAGTAAACATTGCTCCAGTTTTTCCACATCCTGTATGATAATTATAATTTTCTGTTTTGTTTAATGACCATCCTAACAAGTGTGAGGTGACACCTCATCGTGGTTTTGATACATATTTCCATGATGATTAGTGCTGTTGTATATCTTATCCTATACCTACTGGCCATTTGTATATCTTCTTTGGAGAATGTCTAAGTCATTTGACCATTTTTTAATTTGTTTATTTGGGGTATTTTGCTATTGAGTTGTAGGAGTTCCTTATACAATTTAGATACTTTACAGATATGTGGTTTACAAATAATAGATTTTTAAAGCATGGTTAAAAAAATAATAAAAAACTTGGATTTTACCTTTCAGATAGACAATCAATTTAAATGTTCTGGGTCAGGAGCCATTCTACCATCTTAAGCTCCATTATCAATGTCATATGACCACATGAAAAAACTTCAACTATGCGATTTTCTTCTGTACCCTGTATTGATAGTATTTCACCATAAAAGAAATAGAAAAATAATACTTTAACTTTGTGTTTATCCTAGGACAATGAAAAGTTCTATATAACACACTGAGGATCATTAGATAATAGTTTATAATGTAGAGTTTCTTCAATAGAATGGTTTCTTAGCTGATAGTTCAGTTCAGTCGTTCAGTCATGTCTGACTCTGCAACCCCATGAGCTGCAGCATGCCAGGCCTCCCTGTCCATCATCAACTCTCAGAGCCCACCATCAACCGTCTCATCCTCTGTCATCCTCTTCTCCTACTGCCCTCAATCTTTCCCAGCATCAGGGTCTTTTCAAATGAGTCAGCTCTTCCATCAGGTGGCCAAAGTACTGGAGTTTCAGCTTCAACATCACACCTTCCAATGAACACCCAAGACTGACCTCCTTTAGGATGGACTGTTTGGATCTCCTTGCAGTCCAAGGGACTCTCAAGAGTCTTCTCCAACACCACAGTTCAAAAGCATCAATTCTTCAGTGCTCAGCTTTCTTTATAGTCCAACTGTCATATCCATACATGACCACTGGAAAAACCATAGCCTTGACTAGACGGACCTTTGTTGGCAAAATAATGTCTCTGCTTTTGAATATGCTATCTAGGTTGGTCATAACTTTCCTTCCAAGGAGTAAGTGTCTTTGATTTCATGGCTGCAATCACTATCTGCAGTAATCTTGGAGCCCCCCAAAATAAAGTCAGCCACTGTTTCCACTGTTTCCCCATCTATTTCCCATGAAGTGTTGGGACCAGATGCCATGATCTTAGTTTTCTGAATTTTGAGCTTTAAGTCAACTTTTTCACTCTCCTCTTTCAGCTGATAGTTTGAAATAAGTAAAAGATCTTCCTTTCAAGGTAATATGTTGTGGTCATCTTGAAACACAAATGAATAAAGGAATGAACCAGTTGTAGCTAATCCCATTCTTGTCCCAACATGCAAATTGCTAAGGAGACAGTCTGATTATTTTAGTTTGTTTCACATCACATTCTTCACTGACTGCTCAGGGAAGTTGTATACAAAGAAAGAGATAATTCCCCAGAGGAAACATTTGACCCTTAGAAAATTAGTAGACATTTCTAGTAGGGGAAAAAAATGATTCAGTGTCAAGCATTTTAAGACATAGTGGTTTAAACAAACATTCGTTTAATCATACCTCAGGGCATTGATGCATATTTATTCATATGTTCACATAATTGGTTGCTCTAAAGGAGCACACTTTGAGAAAGACTCCATTAGGGAAAAAAGGAAAATAAGAGGAAAGAAAAGGGTCTATTTCACAGAGATCTTCTACTTTTACTATTTGAAATGATTTTAACTAAAACCTGGATAAGAAGATAAGTCACAATCATTTAGGGAATATTTGAGTATGCATTAGAATTACATAAATAGCTTATAAAGACACACATCTCTGGACC
The DNA here is from genome assembly GCF_000754665.1 of Bison bison bison. Taxonomy (NCBI): domain Eukaryota; kingdom Metazoa; phylum Chordata; class Mammalia; order Artiodactyla; family Bovidae; genus Bison; species Bison bison. Next base: position 4,097,590 of record NW_011495021.1, read on the forward strand.
TCACTCACAGAGTTTCTAATTCAGTAAGACTGGTAAGGTGGCACAAGAATTTACATCTTTAAGAGAAATAAACCAGACAGAGAAAGATGAAAACTGCATGGTATCACTTACCATGTAGAAGATTAAATAAAAAGGATAGTGAACCTCATAGTAACAGAGAGTTAAAAAGTGGTTGCCTGGGACTAAAAGGGAGGGAGAAGCAAGGAAAAATTGATAAAAAGATACAGACTTTAAGTTATAAGAGGTATTTTAAAAATTTGCTTCTCTAACGAGTTCCCAGGCTATTCTGAAAATGCTGGTCCTGGAATCACTTTAGAAAAACCACTGCTCTAATTATTTCAGGAATCAGAAAGTGAATGCAATTGTTTGTATCTTTCCATCTGTTGTGTAACACAAATCAGCCTATTGGTGATTAGGGTACAATGGAGAATTTATTGTGTAAGTCCTTTAAATTCAGTTTCTAGAAAACTGAATTGACCTGGCAATGCAAAACCATCTGAAGGAAGGGTGGACTCATGGACTCTCAGTTTGCTATGGTCCAACTCTTTATAGTCCAACTCTCACATCCATACATGACCACTGGAAAAAAACCATAGCCTTGACTAGACGGACCTTGACTAGACTTGACTAGTCTTATATCTTATAGAATTTTTTTTTATAAGGGTGCAAGCCATCCTATAATTCAAACTAGCTCCCTGGTTAATTGGGAAAACTATTGCATGCTTCAGTAATCACTAAAGTCCTGGAAGGTTTGAAAGAAGAGAAAAAAATACACTTAAAAATAAGTTAATACACTTAAACAAAAGGTCACATTACTCCATGAAATGAAGAAAAGTTTAAAAAAATCCATTCATAAATACAGGAAATGATAAACAAGTACTAGAAAAAGTGATACATTTCAGAACTGCCCACTTTGATACCTTATATATTGAGCCCTTAAAAGATCACACTATGATATATAAGCAAGCATTTAATTTCCTTGAGACATATTGTACTTATTGACAGTTAAACAGGCATTTCATATTTTTCAAGGATTGTCACAGTGTTACACCATGTCAATTTATTTATGTGAAAAAAGAAAAAAAAAAAAGATGTGTGTGTATGCACTCAGTAGTGTCTGACTCTTTGTGACCCCATGGACTATAGCCCATAAGGCTTCTCAGTCCATGGAATTTTCCGGGCAAAAATACTGGAGTGGGTGGCCATTTTCCCTTTCAGAGGATCTTCTTGGCCCAATAATTGAACCCGTGCCTCCTGCATCTCCTGAAATGGCAGCTGGATTGTTACCATTGAGCCACCTGGGAAGCCCAGAAACCTTAGTTTAAATTAAGTCAGCTCTCTTTACTGCAAGATTTCCTATACCTACAGTAGTCTAATAGGCTCCCCAGGTGGCTCAGTGGGTTAAAAAATCCACCTTCAAAGCAGGAGATGAGGGTTAGATCCCCTGGTTGGGAAGATCCCCTGGAGGAGGGCATAGCAACCCACTGCAGGATTCTTGCCTGGAAAATCCCATGGACATAGAAGCCTGGCAGGCTACAGTCCACGGTGTCACAAAGAGTTGTTGTGACTGAAGCAATGAGTACATCACATAGTAATCTAATATGTAAAATGAATCTGTACTCAGGGCAATCAGTGCTGTATTTTCCAATTTACTAGACCCTGAAACTATGTTTTTCTTTTTGCATTTTTTATTGTCTTTAGTTTATTCACTTGAATGTATCATGGGAATACTATTGACAAATATTACCCTATATAATTAAAGTACATGGAGACATTTCATTAATTCAGTAGTGTTTAATCTCTTCATTTTTGTGTTAGAATTTCACTGTACTGGGTCCTGGAATTAGACAGGGTTCTCCAGAGAAATAGAACAGGATGTGTGTACACAAATACACATACACAGAGGTATGACAGAGGAAAGACAGAGATTTATTTTAAGGAATTGATTCACAAGACTCTGAGAGCTGACAAGTTCAAAATATGCAGGATGGGGCCCTAGGCTAGAGACTCAGGAAAAGGTTAATGTTGCATTCTGTACTTTGAAGGCTATCTGGAAGTTAAGGCTCTCAACTGATTGGGTACAGCTCACCCACTTTAAAAAGGTAATCTATATTTCAAGTCAATTGATTACAATGTTAATTACATCTAAAAAAATTCTATAGGAACTTCCCTGGAGATCTTGTGGTTAAGACCATTTCCACTGCAGAGCCCTGTTTGGGGAACTCCACGCCATGTGGCCAAAAAGATAGATAGATAGATATAACATATAATATATATGTGATAAATATAGATAAAAAATATGCATAGTAACACCTAGACTGATGTGTACCAGGAAACTGGGTGGCATGGCCCAGCCAAGGTAATGCATTAAATTTAACATCATCTTCCCCCAAACATCCAACCCTGGTTAGCTTTTACCACATTTTATCCCTTTTAAAATTACAGTCATCAAGCTTCTTTTTCCTGATACTTGAGTGGAAGAAATCACAAATATCTTGGCAGAGCTTGTTAAGCTCTGTGTCAAAAAGCTGTGCAGAGCTGATATGGGTTTCCTTATTATGTTACTATCAGGAAGTGACACTGGGAGAGAGAGACTGCTCCTGTTTTCCTGGTTTATAGTCATCTTCAGTTATAGACTCTGAGATATCTGTAGGGTCACTTGAGTAACTTTGTGTTCCACTAACATTTTAGGAATCTCTTTATCTCTCACTTATTTTCCTTTTCTGTAACTATTGTTCTTTACTTTCTTTTTGTTTCTCACAAAGTATGAAAATGTATGTATCATGAACTTTTAAAATCTACATCTTTTTATAAGTCTCTTCTAAGCAAAGCCCTTGATGGACTTACCTGGTGGCTCAACTGGTCAAGAATCGCCTGCAATGTGGGAGACCTGGGTTCAATCCCTGGGCTGGGAAGATCCCCTAGAGAAGCAAAGGCAACCCTCTCCAGTGTTCTGGCCTGGAGAATTCCATGGACTGTATAGTCCATGGGGTTGCAGAGAGTCAGACATGACTGAGTGACTTTCACTTCACTTCAAGCAAAGCCCTAGAATCTCTCCTTTTAAATGTGCTTTTCCTCCCCAAAGAGATATAATACAATTTGCTTACTGATAACCTTAACTTTTTAGTTTACTCCTTTATTTCATTTATAAAATGTATTATCACTTACTGTAGTAAGTGGAGGGCTTCCCAGGTGGCCCAAGCAATAAAGAACTCACCTGCCAATCCAAGAGATGCAGTTCTGATCCCTGAGTCAAGATCTCCTGGAGGAGGGCATGGCAACCCACTCCAGTATTCATGCCTGGAGAATCCCATGGACAGAGGAGACTGACAGGCTACAGTCCATAGGGTCCATAGGGTTGCATAGAGTCAGACATGACAGAAGCGACAGCATATTAAGTGGTCACATTTAATCTATAAGCTTTTCTATACTTAAATTCATTTTTCATGGTTGTATATAATTATTAACAATTTGAAACCTACTTCTTTCCTGTTCTAAGTGAAAGAATAATTTCACCTTGTACTTCAAAGACACCAGGCTTTTCACAGGAGGTACCATTTATATCTCCCTCTTGTTATCTTTGTATCTGTCTTCCCAGTTTTATGTATAGTCTTGAGGAAAAATGCACTTCTGTCCTGTGAAACTAAACTATTTGGTATTCAATAAATATATGTTGGTTGGATAAAGGGATTTTGCTGATTTTTTATAGCATACTGTCTCACATCATATATTTCTATTCCATTCTATTCTACCACATATCTTATTTAATAAAACATTTTTGCTTTGGCAAAATATATATAGCATTATTTTGCATCACTTTTAAATGTACACTTCATTGATATTAAATGCACTTAATATTGTTATTGCAATCATCACCCTATTCTATTTCTAGAAATCTTTTAGATTATAAAACTGAAACTCTATACTTTTAAAAACAGATCTCCCATTGTTCCCTCTCCTTCACCCCTGACCACTCTCATTCTACTTCCTGTGTCAATGAATTGGACCTTACCTTTTAAGGAAGGCAATATATATGTGGAATCAGTATTTGTCTTTTCATGACTGAATTGTCTCACTTAGCATTATGTCCTCAGGATTCAATCTATTCATTTCTTTGGCAAAGGTCTTTCTCTTCTATTGCCTACATGTTTCTCAAACTATTTTTTCTCTTCTTTATGCCTTAACTTGTGCTTTGTTAAATTCTCTGCGTCTTTTTTCCTGATACAATGAAATAGCCTCCAGTTAATCTTCCTGTAATATCCTGGCCATGACTAATTCATCATCTACCACTGTCATATTAGTTTATTATTATTACAATTATTACTATTATAATTGTTCTTATATTTCAGATTACACGTTAACCAAATTACTCCTTGTTTAAAATATTATATGGTATTCCAATTGTCTAAAATTCTCTTAAAGTTTAGGTATATGGGATTCAAATTTTGATACATTTTAAATATAAAAAATTGTGTCCTCCTGAGTATAATTGCTAGATATACATACATAATTTTTGATAACAGGAACATGGACTTCATGCTTCACTACATTCTTGATAAAACTCAATATTCCCAAATTTGCATCTTATTAAAAAGGAGCAATTCAAACATCATCATTTTCATTAAAAGATTATGGATTTTTGAATTTAAAGCAAAACATAGACTAACAAATATGTGATTGTTGTTGACCATTTGCAAGGCAGCATGGTGATTTCAGAATATGCCATCTGATGCATAGGAAAGTACCATTTACATCTATTGTGGAAGGAACCCAAAAATGAACCACTAAATGCTGCACATCAAGTATGGTCCTGGCCACATGTTATACTTTATAACCATTATTTAAATCAGTCTTCATTATTTTACCCAAGAAGCAGACCAGAACGTTGTTAACAATCTGTGCTGTTTTCAGTGAATTACTATAAAAGAGTATTGTCTGTTATACGTGTTATAAATAAAAATTGACAGTTGTTAAATTAGGAATGTAATTTCAGCTATTAATATATAATAAAGACACTATGAGGATATTTACATATTCTTATCATTGCCAAAAGGGAAAATGAAGAATGTCTTAGTAGCTGGAAGCTGAGAACTGGGTTATGAAGTTCTCAAATACAAATAACTTCTACAGAATGACAGCATATTGCTATGTGTGTGTTCAGTCGCTCGGTCACATCCGACTCTTTACAGACCCTATGAACTGTAGCCTGCCAGGCCCCTCTGTTCATGGGAGTTTCCCAACAAGAGTACAAGAGTGGGTTGCCATTTCCCTCTCAGTATTGCTATGGCTCAAACTGATGAAACCAAAACATGTGGTAACCACAAAATTAAACTCAAAACATGATAAATGTGAATGAACACCTCTAATAATGTCAACTTGAAACTTGTTCCAAACTTCTAGATAAAATATATCCCAAGATACCAAAACACTGAATTATTCTCTCAAGTAGGAGTAAAAGAGCATAGTTCCCTCCCCCTTCCTTTTTTTTTTTTAACTATTTTAGGTGAAAATAAGTCAGTCTTTCACTGTATAAATATAATTTAACTATAGGGTTTTGCAAGTGCCTTTTATCAGATCACAGAATTTCTCTACCACTATTCAAATGCTGTTTTTACTATAAATGGCTATTTAATTGTGGAAAATAGTTTATCTGCATCCATTGAGATAAGTGTTACCTTTCAAAATAGAAATATGATGTTTTACAGTGATTCAGTTCAGTTCAGTTCAGTAGCTCAGTCGTGTCCAACTCACCATTGAGTCGGTGATACCATCCAGCCATCTCATCCTCTGTGGTCTCCTTCTCCCCCTCCCCCCAATCCCTCCCACATCAGAGTCTTTTCCAATGAGTCAACTCTTTGCATGAGGTGGCCAAAGTATTGGAGTTTCAGCTTTAGCATCAGTCCTTCCAAAGAAATCCCAGGGCTGATCTCCTTTAGAATGGACTGGTTGGATCTCCTTGCAGTCCAAGGGACTCTCAAGAGTCTTCTCCAACACCACAGTTCAAAAGCATCAATTCTTCAGTGCTCAGCTTTCTTTATAGTCCAACTCTCACATCCATACATGACCACTGGAAAAACCATAGCCTTGACTAGACAAACCTTTGTTGGCAAAGTAATGTCTCTGCTTTTGAATATGCTATCAAGGTTTGTCATAACTTTCTTTCCAAGGAGTAAGCATCATTTAATTTCATGGCTGCAATCACCATCTTCAGTGATTTTGGAGCCCCAAAAAACAAAATTTTTAGATGGGGAAACTATTTCCACTGTTTCCCCATCTATGTCCCATGAAGTGATGGGACCAGATGCCATGATCTTAGTTTTCTGAATGTTGAGCTTTAAGTACAGTGATTAATCTGCTAATATTTACCAACCTTACCTCCATTGACTAAAATTACTTGGTCATTATGTATTTCTAGTGTATATCTACTACAGGATTATCTTTTTCTGGCATTGTGTTAAGAAATTTCAAGTTTATGTCATGACTGCATTATTCTCCACTTTTTTATTTTTATAATGTTTTTGGTTTTCATAACATTGGTCTCATTTTCTGGCTGTGAGCTACTCTCCTGTCCTCATTTTCCTTATGGAAGAGTATTATATTATTCCTATTATTTGCTCCTAAAGTTTTTGATAGAATTCATTAGGAAAAAAATTTTTGCCTAAGGTAATTTTAATGGGAAAAACTGTTACACAAATTAATTTTCTTTAATAAGTTTTGGACTATTTAGGTGACATATTTCATTTTCAGACAACTTTGGTAGTTTGTGTCCCATAAAAATATGTCCATTTCAACAAAAAATTACAGTTTTTTAATCTCTTCATTGGTATCCCTATGTGTTCAACATCGTTCTCCTGATTGTCTTTAGTTCTTTGCCCTTCAGTGTTTTGAGCATACTTAAGGCAGGTAATTTAAACTCTTTTTCTAGGAAGTCCAATTTCTGGGGTTCTTTAGAGATGTTATTATTTTTCTTTCCATAGATAGGCCACACTTTTCTGTTTTTCTGACTGCTTTATAATTTTTTACAAAAACTATTTCTGATATTGTAACATGGTAACACTTGAAATAACATTTTTGCTTCTTCCTAGAGAATATTATTATTGCTTATTAAGGGCTGCAGTCATCCACTTGTTTAGTGATTTTTTGAATTATTTATCAAGGACTGTATGCTCGCTCAGTCACTCAGTTGTGGCTGAGTCTTTGCCACCTCAAAGACTGTAGCCCTCTATGCTCCTCTGTCCATGGAATTTTCCAGGCAAGAATACTGCAGTGGGTAGTCTTTTGTTATTCCAGGGTCTCTTCTTGACCCAGGGATGGAACCCGCATCTTTTGTGTCTCCTGCACTGACAGCCAGATTCTTTACCACTGTACCACTTGGGAAGCCCATAGCAAGGACTTTATCCCGTGACATATGCATCATTGTATCTGTATTTAGTTAGTGAGTGACCTGGCAAAGATTTCTTTAAATGCCTGGATCCAATAAGAGAAGAAAAACATTCTGTTGCTTTAAATTCCTTCAATAGGATCTTCCCAGGAAGCTCTCTCAACCTCATCAGGTTGAAATAGCTAGCCTCTTTGCTAATGATCTCTCAGCAAACTGTCAGATCAAAACACACAACTCAGGTTTTGAAAGACTGTGTTCTTATTGCTCATCCTGGCATCAGCAAGCTGTATTAGGAACGTGGACCACATTTTCTATATCTACATAGCATAGAGCCAGGAGCAGGGAATTGTAGATGTTATGTTAAATGTCAAAATTCAGTGAAATGTACCTGTTTTTTTTGTTTGTTTGTTTGTTTTTAAATCAAGCCTCTACTGGACACTGCAAGTGCTGAACTAGACTTTAGACTTCTAAAATAACCAAAGCTAGGAGTTCTTCCCAGTTCAGTGGAGTAATTGATCTGTGGAACTTTCTTACTATACCATCTTCCATGGTATCACTTGGTGAAGTTTTAAAAGTACAAATTACTTTAGGAAATATTCATTATGCTGTTGAGGAAATTCTAAAGAATTGTGCATTCATTTATATTTTCTAATCAAACTAATTCCTTCTCTCACCCATCCAACTTTCTGAAACTTTTACATATTCCACAGCTTTCTTATTTTCATCTCTGATTTTCATCATAAAAAACTAATTTGAAATTAGAAATGTCATTTTATCACCTTTTTTCCACTCTAGTTATGTTTGGTATATTCTTAGATTTCTTTTTTATCTACTAGTTTCTATTACCAATGAATGACACAAAAAGTAAATTGATAAAATAATAATAATTAAAAAAAAAACTACTGAATAAATGAATGAAAAAGTAAATAAGAAGAGTCATTTGAGGACCTAAGGATATATAGAAGAAACAATTGTCAATTCCTGATGCAAAACAACAGTAATTAAACCAATTAAATGAACCACCTTAAAAATGCTTTATAAAAGAGTAATAAAAATAAGCATGTATTGAACATCTTAACATAAAAGTATTTAGGACTATAATTCTTCTTATAAAGTAATGAAGAGGAGCTCAGTAGTGAAATGTTGCCAAGTGAGTTTCCTAAAAGTTTTATAAAGAAATCAGAAGCTATCCTACTGAAACAAAACAAACAGTAATAAAAATGGAGTGTTCGCAAATAGAGCAATGATGCCTTTGTTCATAACATTGATATATACTAAAAAACAGCAGACAAAGAGTTTTGTAAGGTTTACAAAAGGATACTGAGGAAACAACCAGTGGTGCAGGTATAGAACTGAGAGGTAATGATGTCTACCAAGATAATGAGGGCAATTTAAGTGAGTGTGTTTGGGGAGCTCTCCTGCACTAGTGGTGCTGATATGCAGCTGAATGAACAAATAGTTTAGCATAGAATGAACGAAGGTTATCACACTGTTCTTCCTTTTACACGAGAAACAACATATCTCCTACCTACTACTAAGCATTTTATAACTCAAGTGTGAACAAGTAATCAGAACCAGAAGCAGTATCAATTCTTATAGTACATGAAACAAAAAAATCTATACAAAATGCATACTGTGATATGTAAAACAAAATAAAACAAGAAGTATCCCTCTGACTCAAACTTGGTAATACAATTAGGGATCTCATATTGGAACAAAAGTTGTATTGTCTGTTTTCAGCTTCCTGATAAGTTATAAATTTATCTCCTGGGTTACCAGAATTGCAAGAAAATGAACTTTTGTTATATTTTCATTTGTCTATGCTACCAGTCCAAAAGAACATTTCTTCTTGAAGTAAATGATTACATGAATTTCATGATTAGTTTATTTATCAGAAAATATATTAAGCTCAAAAGCAGCAGTTACAGAGAGAATATTTTAAAGAAATTAGAAGTTTTGCTAATGAAGAGAAACACAGGAACTGTAATAAAGAAATGTGGGAAGGCATATGGAAATTATATTAATTCTATCTTATTTGGATAATTATTCTGATATTATATTTTAAATCCACAAAGTGTAGTCTGTAAGTTAAAGCCAAATATAAGAGAAAGAGTATGAAAATGGCCACTTTACAATTTTTACCATCTGAAAATGCATTAATATTAGCATATTGAATTGAGCTATGACCAAGAAAGAAAATGATAATTTTATATAACATAATTTAGAATTAATCATTTGACAAAAGTTTTGGAGCATTCAAAACTGTTAGTGTTGGACTAGACTCTTGAGTTACTGTGTGAGTCATTCATAACTTACAACATAAAAAGTTCTTTTGAGAAATCTTCATATCAAAGACCAATTTTCAACAATCTACTTCTTTTCCCACCCAGCACATTTAACATAATGATATTTAGCCATCTTATTGTACATCTGAGTCTCTCAACTGTTTTCAGACTATCAGAAGAAAGAATTGAGTGAAAAGGACACTACCAACATGATATATTTATCATTAGCAAAACTATGTATTAGATTTATTGGATTATTAATAGGATTATACAAAATTCCATAAAACAGCATGGGCCTTATATTTTTCCATCTAATAACTATCTCCGTTAGACAGGAAGGATGAAATGGCACGATCTAGTACAGTGTATGCTTGAATACTCTGATTTCAGATCATGTGGTGAGAAGCGGAAGTTGGTTTCTTTGCTCCTCCATAATTTTCCTGGTCAAATAATGTACGTTTATGAGAGATTGTTATTTTAAAGGAATACAGAGAGAATTAATCCTAAAACTGACTTTTATTTTTATTTCTTAAGAAAGTATTGGCTAACAGATAATTTTAAAAAGGAACTAGAGTATTTTTTAAATATCATATATGTAAAAACATACTGAATAAAACCAGCAGATAAATATAGTTAATCCAATTATATTATAAAAAGTTATTCCTAAATAGCCAATTATAAGTTCATTTTTTTAAATGTTTAAACAGATATTAATTCCAGATCAATTAATCTGTATTATTATATAGCATTTTCATTAAATTAATAAGAATTTATTTACTTTAGCTTTCCAAAGGCTGAAAGCAAAAGTGTTAGTTGCTCAGTCCTGTCTGATTCTTCATGACCCCATGTACTCTAGCCCACCAGGCTCCTCTGTACCTGGAATTCTCCAGGCAAGGATACTGGAGTGGGTAGCTGTTGCCTTCTCCAGGAGATCTTCCTGAATTCAGAGATCAAACCCAGGTCTCCTGGTTTGAGGCAGATTCTTTCTTGTCTGAGCCACCAAGGAAGCCCAGAATATATTTAGTCATGATATCAAATGAGAAATTAATTTCCTATGATTTTTATATTTTTAATTAGTCAATTATCAATAAAAATCAAATACCAGAGCCAGATACCTATACACAACTTTATCAAAAAATACTCTGCCTTCTATCATAGTCCTAATTTTGAAAATAACAGGTCTATCTACTCATTGTATTTATTATAAATGGTAAGCAGCATTATTTTGTTTCCATAACCTCTAAAACGAATAAATGAATTACATCATGCATATTTCTAAATTTGACATGTTATTAATATACCTTACAAAGTATACTGAATATTTTTTCTGTTTTTTACAGTAGTTCGTAAAACATATAAGACACTTATATGAACTGAAAATGAAGTTATACTTACAATGGGTGAAAAAACGTGACTGATCTTTTCTTAGTCTATTGGATTGAAGAAGATTGAAAACAGTTGTAATGGATGATAGCTTCACTTTCACTTCATGTTGGTTTTCTGAAATGACCCCTACTACTATCTCCTTCTGAAAGAGATGGGCATACCAGACCACCTGACCTGCCTCTTGAGAAACGTGTATACAGGTCAGGAAGCAACAGTTAGAACTGGACATGGAACAACAGACTGGTTCCAAATAGGAAAAGGAGTACGTCAAGGCTGTATATTGTCACCCTGCTTATTTAACTTGTATGCAGAGTACATCATGAGAAACGCTGGGCTGTAGGAAGCACAAGCTGGAATCAAGATTGCCGGGAGAAATATCAATAACCTCAGATATGCAGATGACACCACCCTTATGGCAGAAAGTGAAGAAGAACTAAAGAACCTCGATGGAAGTGAAAGAGGAGAGTGAAAAAGTTGGCTTAAAGCTCAACATTCAGAAACTAAGATCATGGCATCCAGTCCCATCACTTCATGACAAATAAAAGGGGAAAGAGTGAGAGACTTTATTTTTGGGGGCTCCAAAATCACTGCAGATGGTGACTGCAGCCATGAAATTAAAAGATGCTTACTCTTTGGAAGGAAAGTTATGACCAACCTAGATAGCATATTCAAAAGCAGAGACATTATTTTCCCAACAAAGTCCATCTAGTCAAGGCTATGGTTTTTCCAGTGGTCATGTATGGATGAGACAGTTAGACTATAAAGAAAGCTGAGTGCAGACGAATTGATGCTTTTGAACCGTGTTGTTGGAGAAGACTCTTGAGAGTCCCTTGGACTGCAAGGAGATCCAACCAGTCCATCCTAAAGGAGATCAGTCCTGTTCATTGGTAGGACTGATGCTAAAGCTGAAACTCCAATACTTTGGCCACCTGATGCAAAGAGCTGACTTATTTGAAAAGACCCTGATGCTGGGAAAGATTGATGGCAGGAGGAGAAAGGGATGACAGAGGATGAGATGGTTGGATGGATCACCGACTCAATGGACATGGGTTTGGGTGGACTCCAGGAGTTGGTGCCAGACAGGGAGGCCTGGCATGCTGTGGTTCATGGGGTCACAAAGAGTCAGACATGACTGAGCGACTGAATTGAACTGAACTATCTCCTTCAACTTATTCACAGTTGATTGAGTCTAGGACTCGGGTATGCTAAGGTCAATGCTGCCTCAGGATGCTGCTTATAATTCATTGATGTTGTCTACAATGAAATACTTTATGAGGTAAAGTAAAAAGCAAGAGTACACTTTTGCCAGCAGTATTAATCAGAATGGTCAACAAAGTTACATATCCATCTGAAAATTTGAGTTTGTCCAAAAGCATACCAGGCTGATTGATGGGTTATTAGACCAGGACCAAGTTTTCTTCCATTTGCTATACAAGTGAAATTCCTCAAGCTCAATGTTCCTTTATTGCAATGCAATTTAATGAATGGGCAAGCTTTCTTTTTAGCTGACCAGTGTCAGTCTGATCACTATTAGCTGTCTATAGGCTTTGGAAATGTTCCCTGGTCAGACGGTGAAGAATCCATCTGCAATGCAGGAGACCCAGGATTCAGTCCCTGGGTCAGGAAGATCCCCTGGAGAAGGGAATGGCCACTTCAGTATTCTTGCCTGGAGAATTCCATGGACTGGCTCCAGTCCATGGTTTCACAAAGAGTCAGAAAAGACTGAGTGACTAACATTTTCACTTTCAAGCTTTGGAAAGCACAGGAAACTGCTCTAGTTACTGCTTTTTTCCCATGAATAATGAAGTCCTTCACCTCTAATCCAGAATCTTATGTCTTCTAACAACAAGTTTGTAGTGGGCTAACTTGTTAGACATGTGGTAAAATCACAGATCTTTCATGGTTCTTGACAGTTTCCTGATATAATGGTGTAATTTCCAGTTCAGCCTGAATAATGGCTACAAAGGGTGAATGTGAAATAAAATTTCCCAAATTAAAAATACATTAAACTTTCAGTTTAACAATCAGGACTAAAAATCAAAGCCACATACGTCAACATGACAACTGTTTGCTCCAGAATTTTTTTCCTCAGATACCTATGTAATCCAGTGAATAATTTCATTATATGTGTCAATAATTTCCCCAAATTGATTTTTTCAAAATAGACTGCTCATATTAGCCTATTTCTCAGGGCACTAGTTCCTTCAAGTGAACAAAACATTTTCTCATTAAACAACTCTTTATTTAACTAAATTTGCTTCAAGATCTTCCAGTCCAAAACTTATACAATTTGCCCAATTGAGTTCAGATTTCCAACAGTGAAAGATTCACTGTAAGCCACTGAAATCCAGATCCCAAGTCTCCATAAAATTCTCAGGCTTCTTTTATTGAGACATTAGTAAGACTTTATTAAGTTGGTCCTCTTCCTTCATACAGGAGGTAATAAACTTGTATCTGATTCATTGGATTATTATTCTGTGTGTGTGTGTGTGTGTGTGTGTGCGCTCGCATGCGCCTGTGCACATGCAGGAAGGAGAGAGAGAGAGAGAAAGAGAAAGAGAGAGTTCTGGAAGTAACAACCATATTTTTAATGGCTTTCAATAGTGCCAAATAACAATGAATTTCTCTGAATAATCTTCAGTGTGTTACATGAAAATGAACATTAACCACAAACTAAAAAACATGAAAAAGAGGATGGATTGCTAAAACAATGTCAAGAAGCAATTGCAGCATCAGATAAAATAAATATACAAATGAATTACTTGAAAGATTTTTTCCCATTAAACTAATATTAAACAATTACAGAACTTTAAAAATCATTGAATAAACTACTAAGGAAAAATTATTTGTCCATGGAGAGCTTGCTGTGTTTCATTTGTATAAAATAATTATCTACAGAATTTAAGGAGAATGTATCTGCAGGATTCTGGCTTTCTTTTACTTCATATCTGGCAATAAGAAAAAGCTATAAAAGCCAGCAATGAAGAACTATATGATTCAATATTATATATTTTGAATTAGCAAGTCTTTTTTTTTGGGGGGGGGGATAGTCTTTTTTATTTTTATTTATTTATTTTTTAAATTTTATTTTATTTTTTAACTTTACAATATTGTATTGGTTTTGCCATATATCAAAATGAATCTGCCACAGGTATACATGTGTTCCCCATCCTGAACCCTCCTCCTTCCTCCTTCCATCCCTCTTGTTTTTAGTTGTCATATTATATAGAATTTCAGTTCAGGTCAGGTCAGTCACTCATTCATGTTCAACTCCTTGCAATCCCATATACTGAAGCACACCAGGCTTCCCTGTCCATCACCAACTCCCAGAGTTTACTCAAATTCATGTCCATTGAATCAGTGATGCCATCCAACCATCTCATTCTCTGTCGTTCCTTTCTCCTCCCACCTTCAATCTTTCCCAGCATCAGGGTTTTTTCAAATGAGTCAGTACTTCGAATCAGGTGGCCAAAGTACTGGAGTTTCAGCTTCAGCATCAGTCCTTCCAAACAATATTCAGGACTGATTTCCTTTATGATGGACTGGTTTGATGTCCTTGCTATCCAAGAAACTCTCAAGAGTCTTCTCCAACACCACACTTCAAAAGCATCAATTCTTTGATACTCAGCTTTCTTCATAGTCCAACTCTCACATCCATACATGACTACTGGAAAAACCATAGCTTTGACTAGACGGACCTTTGTTGGGAAAGTAATGTCTCTGCTTTTTAATATGTTGTCTAGGTTGGTCATAACTTTTCTTCCAAGGATCAAGCATCTTTTAATTTCATGGATTCAGTCACCAACTCCAGTGATTTTGGAGCCCCCCAAAATAGTCTCTCACTGTTTCCCCATCTAATTACCATGAAATGATGGGACCAGATGCCATGATCTTAGTTTCTGAATGTTGAGCTTTAAGCCAACTTTTTCACTCTCCTCTTTCACTTTCATCGAGTCTCTTTAGTTCTTCTTTACTTTCTGTCATAAGGGTGGTGTCATCTGCATATCTGAGGTTATTGATTATTCTCCTGGAAAATTTGATTCCAGCTTGATTCTTGTGCTTCATCCAGCCCAGCATTTCTCATGATGTACTCTGCATATAAGTTAAATAAGCAGGATGTCGATATACAGCCTTGATGTACTCCTTTCCTGATTTGGAACCAGTCTGTTGTTCTATCTCCAGTTCTAACTTCTGCTTTTTGACCTGCATACAGTTTTCTCAGAGGCTTGTCAAGTGGTCTGGTATTCCCATCTCTTTCAGAATTTTCCACAGTTTATAGTGATCCACACAGTCAAAGGCTTTGGCATATAGAATTTACCAGGCATTTTATCTTTTTTTTTTCTTTCTTGAAGTTAGTGGTATTAGGAGGATGATTTCATTATTTTTACCAATGTGCAATTAAATGCAAACTCTCTCCATTTAAATTCTCTAGACCAGATTTTTCTTTACAATAGTCAAGCCTGCTTTAACAGAAATAATGTGGTTATAGCTCTTTCTCTAAGTATGCTAAGCTTTGATTATAGGCTGCAGCAGAAAATGCCTTTGACTACTACGGAAAAATGTGTAAATACAATTTGAAAGTTTAGTAAGTTGCAATAGGGAAAATATCTGCTACCTTTCAGCTAAAAAGTCTTAAAAAAAACATTCAAATAAGATAGATTAAATTAAAATTTATTGATTCTCAATTTTAATAATGAATAAAGATGACATTTTTTTTCTGTTGATGGGTGGGTGAGTAAGACAGTAAAAAGTCCTTCAGTAATTTTCACACTTTGTAAAACAATACCAATTCTATCATCCCATGCCTAAGCTTATTTAATATTAATAATATTATGTAGCAAAAAGCAAAATTCTGCTTAGCTTCAGTGCCAAAGAAGTGAAACTAAATTGATCATAAACTATAAAATGATCTATCAACATCACTAATTTAATAGATTTTGAAAGAGAATTTTTCTTAATATCTATAATTGTATATATATAGAACTGTACTCTTTTTAATTAAGAGGGAAAATGCTAGTGGTAAATATTTCAACCCAGTTTTGTGTATTATAAATTACTATTTAAAATTATAAATCATTTATAGGTAATAAATGTAGACAGAGTCAGGTGCTATGGAAAGAATCAAGCCCGATAATCTGATGAGAAACAAGCAAGCCTATAGATTATTGATGATACAGACAATGTTTGATATCTTATCAGAAAAATGTGCTGGAATGACACAAATCCAAATCAAAAGATTGTTCAAAGTCAAGGATTAGTAGAGTTGGATAAAGTCACACAAGCAGACCTTCTAAGTACTCAGATCAAATAAGCATCTAGGAAAGCAGGATAAGCTTGAAAGGTCAGGCAACCATGAAAGCGTACTAGGTGGAAGTGCAAAGTCAGGATTGAAAAGATTACATGAAAATATAGTTTTCAGCTTATATTTAGCAACAGAAAGAAGCAAGTATCTAAGAACAGAGGGCTTTGATTATGAGGTTTGATAATTCAATATTTTCCTTTTACTCTAAGATTCTATAGAAATGCATTAAATGTTCATGAAGTACAGTTTTTATGTAATTACAACATGTTCCTCTTAAAAAATCTACATACAGAGAATGAACAATATGAATTAAGAAACCAAAAAAAGGAGGGAATGAGTAATGAGAAACTCATGCCACCGATCCAGATATCTAGCATAGGGAGCAGTAGCAAGAAATATTTTTGAAAATGGGTCAGTGTTTCTTGAAGCAAGAGAGCATTATAATCTCTTCAAGGATTCCAGAATTGTGGTTAGAATATGAGTAAAAATGATTATGGACAAATGGGCAAGCTTTCCAGGTAGAATAGTTAGAATGAAAGTTGGGTTTGCTAGTACATTATTTGTTAGGCTCCCCGGTGGCTCAGATGGTAAAGAATCTGCCTGGAATGCAGAAGACCTGGGTTTGATCCAGGGTCAGAAAGATCCCCTGGAGAAGGAAACAGCAACCCACTCCAGTATTCTTGCCTGGACAATTCCATGGACAGGATCCTGATGAGTTACAGTCCATGAGGTTGCAAAGAGCTGAACACGACTGAGTGACTAATATTTTCACTTCATTTCATGAACTTGTTTACTGAATTCCACTTAGAAGCCAAACTAATTTTTAGATTTTCAATGCCATTTTTGTAAAATATAAGTAAGTGGAATATATCTAAATTCTGCTCATAATTCTAAGGGAAAATCAGTGGAAGTAGCGTGCCTGTAATGGGGTAAAATACAATTTGTCAACCCATGGACTAGAGAAATATCTCCAGGATGGTAGAAATAAAGGGAACTCGAAGAAAATTCTAAATTGTAAATCATTAGGAAAGTAAGTCATGTGTGGTAAAATAAACTTAAAAGTCAAGACTGTGAGCTTGGCAAAACTGACATTAAACAATAAATCAAGAAGACAGAAGCTCAGAATGTGAGGAACAAATCAGGATTAACAGTCTAAAAGAGGTTCAGGCAAGTCACTTCATGAGTAAGCACAAGAAAAATGTTAGAGGTCCATTTTTAGATATATCAGCAACATGGTGTAGGATTATGCTGGATAGCTCAAAGGAATCATGTGTAACTGGTCAGAATGTATGACAATATGTCAAACTTAATTCACAAAAAAATGTAACAAGTTGGAGCCTCACTTTTACACTTCCTCCCTGGAGGTCAGGGTATAACATACCTTAGATTTGACATTTCTAAATAGTTATAGTACTACAAAATTGAACTCCAGGTTTTGAGTTCCAAAAATATTAGGAAAAGCATTTGATAAAATTCAATATCCATTTATGAAAAAAATGTCAACAAAGTGGGTATAGAGGGATATACTTCAACATAGTAAAAACCATATTTAATAAACCCACAGATAGCATACTTAACAATGAAAAACTAGAAGCTTTCCCTCTGAGATCAAGACTAAGACAAGGATGCCCAATCTAATAACTTTTGTTCAACCTGGTTTTGGAAATCCTAACCACAGCAATTAGGCAAGAAAAATAAATTAATAAAAATATACAAAGGATGGAAAAAAGAAGGAAAATTGTCACTCTCTGCAGAAGACCTGATACTGTATATAGAAAATCCTAAAAACTCCACCAAAAAACTGTTAGAACTAATAAGACAAATTCAGTAAAATCTCAGGATTCAAAATTAATACATGGATGTCAGTGGTGTTTGTATATACTAATAATTAACTTTCACAGAGAGAAATGAAGAAAGTAATCCCATTTATAATTGTATCAAAAAGAATAAAATACTTAAGAATAAATTTAGACAAGGAGATGGAAGATCTCTGCCCTGAAAACTAAGAAACTGAAGATACCACCAGTAAATGGAAAGATATCCAGTGTTCATGGATTTGAAGAATTAATATTTTAAACTCATTACTACCAAAGCAATCTACAAGTTTAATACAATTCCTACCAAAACTCCAATGGCATATTTCATAGAATTAGAACAAATCACTCTAAAATCTGTATGCCAGCCACAAGAGATCCCAAATAGCCAAAACATCTTGAGAAAGACTAAGCTGGAGGTATCATGCCCTGATTTCAAACTATACTATAATGATATAGTACACTACTAGCACAAAGACAGATGAGTGAAACAGAACTGAGAACCTAGAAATAAACCTATACATATAAGGACAATTAATGTATGACAAATGTATACGATGAAGAAAGGGTTGTCTCTCTCTTTGAGGAAGAGTATTGGGAAAACTGGACAGCCACATGCAAAGAAAAAAAATAGACCCTGTCTTATACTATACAGTAAAATTAACTAAAAACGGCTTAAGCCTTGAATGTAAGACCTGAAACTATACAATTGCTAGAAAAAAAAAATAGCCCATAACCTCACTGACAGCAGTCTTAGCAATGTTTTTGTGGATCGGACTCCAAAGCAATGAAAACAAAAACAAAAGTAAACAAACGGGACGACAACAAACTAAAAAGCTTCTGCACAGCACAGGAAACCATCCTCAGAGATAAAAGGAAACCTTCTGGATTGAAGAAAATATGTGTCCAAAATATATGAACAACTTGTACAACCCAGCAACCAAAACAACACAGTTGAAAAATTGAAAAAAAATAGGCAGAGGATCTGAATAAACATTTTTCCAAAGAAGACAACGACATGGCCAACAAATACATAAAAAGATGTTCAACATCACTAACTATCTCAGAAATGCAAATCAAAACCACAATAAGATATCACACCTGTTAGAAGGGCTAGCATCAATAAGATAAGAAATAGCAAATGTTAGAGAGAATGGGAAAAAGGAACCCTTGCACACTGTTGGTGAGAATGTAAATTGGTGTAGCCACTATGGAAAAGAGTATGAAGATTTCTTAAAAACTTAATAAAAAAAAAGAACCTACAAATGATTCAGCTCTTCTACTTTGGATATTTATCCAAAGACTATAAAATCACTAATTTTCAAAGATACATGCACCCCTATGCTCACTGAAGCATTATTTACAATAGCTGAGATTTGGAAGCAACCTAAGTGCCCATCAGTGGGTGAATAGATAAAGAAGATGTGGCATAAATACAGAATGGAATATTAGTCATAAAAAAGAATGAAATTCTACCATTTGTAATAACAAGGGTGACCCTGAAGGTTTTACACTAAGGGAAATAAGTCAGATGGAGAAAGACAAGTACCATATGATTTCACTTATATGCAGAATATAATAAAATAAAACAGAGAAACAAACAAAACAAATAAAAACAAATGCATAGATATACAGATCAGATTAGTGGTTACCAGAGGAAAAGGAGTTGTTGAGTATGCAAAATAGGTGAGGAGGTCAACTGCATGGTGATGGGTGGTAACAAGATTTGGTGGTGATCACTTGTAGTGTACACAGATGTTGAATTATAATGTTATATACCTGAAAGATAATTTTACGTCATTATATATTATATATGCATGAAATTAATGTGTTCTTATTTTAAGTGAATAATTCTGTACAGATATGTGCATTTTTTCTTATAATACAAATTTCAATATGAATATAATTTTCATTTTAAAGATGAGGAAATTCGTTATTAGAAAAATGTTAAACACGTGGCAATTTCAAAGAGCTAATGAGTAATATATACAGTATTTTATTCTAGGACTATTAGACTGAGTGCCTAACTTCTATTTAGTATTATAATTTTACATTAGAATTTATTATTTTTTAAATTTTATTTTGTTTTTAAACTTTACAATATTGTATTAGTTTTGCCAAATATCAAAATGAATCCACCACAGGTATACATGTGTTACCCATCCTGAACCCTCCTCCCTCCTCCCTCCCCATACCATCCCTCTGGGTCGTCCCAGTGCACCAGCCCCAAGCATCCAGTATCGTGCATCGAACCTGGACTGGCGACTTGTTTCATACATGATATTATACATGTTTCAATGCCATTCTCCCAAATCTTCCCACCCTCTCCCTCTCCCACAGAGTCCATAAGACTGATCTATACATCAGTGTCTCTTTTGCTGTCTCGTACACAGGGTTATTGTTACCATCTTTCTAAATTCCATATATATGCGTTAGTACACTGTATTGGTGTTTTTCTTTCTGGCTTACTTCACTCTGTATAATAGGCTCCAGTTTCATCCACCTCATTAGAACTGATTTAAATCTATCCTTTTTAATGGCTGAGTAATACTCCATTGTGTATATGTACCAAAGCTTTCTTATCCATTCATCTGCTGATGGACATCTAGGTTGCTTCCATGTCCTGGCTATTATAAACAGTGCTGCGATGAACATTGGGGTACACGTGTCTCTTTCCCTTCTGCTTTCCTCAGTGTGTATGCCCAGCAGTGGGATTGCTGGATCATAAGGCAGTTCTATTTCCAGTTTTTTAAGGAATCTCCACACTGTTCTCCATAGTGGCTGTACTAGTTTGCATTCCCACCAACAGTGTAAGAGGGTTCCCTTTTCTCCACACCCTCTCCAGCATTTATTACTTGTAGACTTTTGGATCTTAAAAGCTTCTGCACAACAAAGGAAACTATTAGCAAGGTGAAAAGGCAGCCTTCAGAATGGGAGAAAATAATAGCAAATGAAGCAACTGACAAACAACTAATCTCAAATATATACAAGCAACTCCTACAGCTCAACTCCAGAAAAATAAATGGACCCAATCAAAAAATGGGCCAAAGAACTAAATAGACATTTCTCCAAAAAAGACATACAGATGGCTAACAAACACATGAAAAGATGCTCAACATCACTCATTATTAGAGAAATGCAAATCAAAACCACTATGTGGTACCATTTCACGCCAGTCAGAATGGCTGTGATCCAAAAGTCTACAAGTAAAATTTATTATATTTTTATCTATAATTCTTTGAGAGAAAGAGAAATCAAAGAAAATAATAAGCATAGTAAGAAGTAAACTTTTGTTTCAGCCAATGAAATATTAGTTCTCATTAAAAAAATGACAGAGTTAATGTCACATTAAATTATCTGTATACTGGAAATAGCATAAAAATCATCATTTAAACTTACATCATGTATTATTTTTAGTTTTTTTCAAAAAGATTGGCCGAGCCAAGTTTCTATTACTGCTATAAAAAGGAAGTAAAAGATGTATTCAGTAAATATGAAACCATACCAAGAAAACCACAAACATACATTTTGGGGTTCAGAGAGATACAATATAAATATTAAATACATTTTGAATAAGTAAAATTAAAGAAGATGCTTTTATATTCAAAATGTTATTCTCTCTTCTGAAACATACAAAAACTTGAAAATGAGGAATTAGACAAGTAAATAAAACCTGAATCTATTGTTAGATTCTTGTTTTAAGAAGATATACAGAAAGAACTTTAGAATAAACTTATGTATCTCAAAGGATTACAAAGAGCAAATTTATGCACAGGAAGGGATCAGATAGATCTAGCCTGTGTTAAAGATCACTTTTTGTGTTATGATGAATAAACTATTTGGGTAATTAAGGTTGAAGGATGTGTAAATTAGATTTTCACCATTTTTTTTACAATGTAATAGCAATGTAATGGGGAAGAAGTATACACACAAAAACAATAAATGTATTATACATACGGATCTCACAATATCTTAGAACTTTTTTTCCTCCAGTTCTAAGATCTCTGGTAGTTTAAATTACTTCAGCATTATTTTAACTATTATTTGTTGGTTCAGTTCCGTTCAGTTGCTCAGTCGTGTCCGACTCTTTGCAACCCCATGAACCACAGGATACCAGGCCACCCTGTCCATCACCAACTCCCAGAATCCACCCAAATTCATATCCATCCAGTCGGTGATGCCATCCAACCATCTCATCTGTCATCCCCTTCTCCTCTTGGCCCCAATCCCTCCCAACATCAGGGTCTTTTCAAATGAGTCAGCTCTTCACATGAAGTGGCCAAAGTATTGGAGTTTCAGCTTCAGCATCAGTCCTTTCAAGTGATTCCATTGGCTGGGAAAATAGATAGTTTCCACATATTTGTATAATAGTGTCTCATCCTGAAAAAAACAAAATGACTAGTTATACTCACAACAGTGAGGTAAACATTCCAGAATTATCTTTAAATGGACAGGACGGATTTCCCAGGACTGATTTCCTCTAGGATGGACTGGTTGGATCTCCTTGCAGTCCAAAGCACTCTCAAGAGTCTTCTCCAACACCACAGTTCAAAAGCATCAGTTCTTCAGTGCTCAGCTTTCTTTATAGTCCAACTCTCACATCCATACATGACCACATGACCTTGACTAGACAGACCTTTGTTGGCAAAGTAATGTCTCTGCTTTTTAATATGCTGTCTAGGTTGGTCATAACTTTCTTTCCAAGGAGTAAGCGTCTTTTAATTTCATGGCTGCAGTCACCA
>NW_011495021.1:4120599-4121346 GCF_000754665.1 Bison bison bison
CCTGGGATTCTCCAGGCCAGAACACTGGAGTGGGTTGTCATTTCCTTCTCCAATGCATGAAAGTGAAAAATGAAAGCGAAGTCGCTCAGTCATGTCCGACCCTCAGCAACCCCATGGACTGCAGCCTTCCAGGCTCCCCCATCCATGGGATTTTCCAGGCAAGAGTACTGCATGTAAAGGTGGTGCCTTTATTCAGTACCAATATCGCAGACATGTTAAATCTCACTAACATAGTCCGAGAAAATGTTAGCCCCAAATCTACCACTGAAGGTGCTATGAGCACTGCCCCACCTGAAGTTACTTCAGGAAACATCCAAGTACAAGATGCCAAATCTTCATTCCAGCCCATCTGAAAACGATGCTAAAAGTACATTATGAATTCTGTCATAATTTTGCTGAAGAACTGAACTTGGCACGTCTGTCATGTATCAATATAAATGAATTGGTCAAAAAAGTCAGTTAGCCTTATGTGAAATCACCCTAAGTCTACCCAACAGCCCTCTAACTTCTGCTTCATTCATTCACTCCTCTGTGTCAGACACCGTTCCAGGCACTTGGAATTTTTTACGAATGAAACAGAAAAATCACTCCATATTTGTAAAGCATTTGGGAGATATCCATGCTTGCCTCTTCCACTATTTTCTAGTTTATTCTGCCTACTTTAAGCCTCAGAGCATGGTATTATCTTACTTTCCTAAATGTAAAAAAAATAAATATTATTTCTCCACTCTGTATATGTGTATATTT
>NW_011495021.1:4121446-4125041 GCF_000754665.1 Bison bison bison
GACCTTTGTTGGCAAAGTAATGTCTCTGCTTTTTAATATGCTGTCTAGGTTGGTCATAACTTTCTTTCCAAGGAGTAAGCGTCTTTTAATTTCATGGCTGCAGTCACCACCTGCAGTGATTTTGCAGCCCAGAAAAATAAAGTCAGCCACTGTTTCCCCACCTATTTGCCATGAAGTAATGGGACCGGATGCCATGATCTTAGTTTTCTGAATGTTGAGCTTTAAGCCAACTGTTTAACTCTCCTCTTTCACTTTCATCAAGAGGCTCTTTAGTTCTTCTTCATTTTTTGCCATAAGGGTGGTGTCATCTGCATATCTGAGATATCTGCATATTTGTTGACTACTTACTACTATATACTTTTCATATCTATCTTATTTAAAGTAGCCAAAATCTTATGAGGTCCTACTATTACTTTTTTGTTTTATACCACTCTTTATTTTTAATTTTGGAAAGCATTTTATATTTTTAGAAAGAATGTCTTAACATTTCTAAAGAAACTAATTCTAGTTAAAAAAATAAAAAATTATAGTAGATACAGGAATGGAAAGTAATTCTCAACGGCTCTTAGAAAAGAAACCAGTAGGGAAGTGATTCCATTGGCTTGGGAAATAGACGGTTTCCACATATTTGTATAATGTCTCATCCTGTAAAACAACATGACTAGTTATACTCACAACAGTAAAGTAAACATTCCAGAATTATCTTTAAACCACTTAAACATCTGCTAACAGAATTCTAGTAGTTTACATTGTATAGCTTTTCCAGTAAATGAATGGATGTCTTTATTCATTGTTTGCTAAAATTACGTTGGACCCTTTCCTTTGAAAAATATTTATTCATATTAGTTTTTTTTTGTACTATCTTATAGGGATTTCTGTCCATATAATTCTGAAATAACTAATGTATTTGCATCTACCGTATAGAATTTTTTTTTTCTAACTTTCAAGTAAGGTGTAAATGAACATATTCTGTGAGTCAATATACCATGTAAATCCATCTATTAGGTTAAAAAAGCAGTGTTAATTCTTTAATTGAAAGCCTGTCTCTCATTTCCATCTCATTAAGCTAATTTACATTCTGCTTTTCCTTCAATAATGATAATTATCTAAATCTTTGATTTTGAAACTAAATGCAGGATGTCAGAGTTAGAAAAACAAAACAGCGGTTTTGGTAGTTCTGGGTTTGATGGTGAGCCATGATCATAATTTCCAATACTTCCCCCCAAATCTAGGCATTGGTGCTGCTGCTAAGTTGCTTCAGTCGTGTCCGACTCTGTGTGACCCCATAGACAGCACCCACCAGGCTCCGCCATCCCTGGGATTCTCCAGGCCAGAACACTGGAGTGGGTTGTCATTTCCTTCTCCAATGCATGAAAGTGAAAAATGAAAGCGAAGTCGCTCAGTCATGTCCGACCCTCAGCAACCCCATGGACTGCAGCCTTCCAGGCTCCCCCATCCATGGGATTTTCCAGGCAAGAGTACTGCATGTAAAGGTGGTGCCTTTATTCAGTACCAATATCGCAGACATGTTAAATCTCACTAACATAGTCCGAGAAAATGTTAGCCCCAAATCTACCACTGAAGGTGCTATGAGCACTGCCCCACCTGAAGTTACTTCAGGAAACATCCAAGTACAAGATGCCAAATCTTCATTCCAGCCCATCTGAAAACGATGCTAAAAGTACATTATGAATTCTGTCATAATTTTGCTGAAGAACTGAACTTGGCACGTCTGTCATGTATCAATATAAATGAATTGGTCAAAAAAGTCAGTTAGCCTTATGTGAAATCACCCTAAGTCTACCCAACAGCCCTCTAACTTCTGCTTCATTCATTCACTCCTCTGTGTCAGACACCGTTCCAGGCACTTGGAATTTTTTACGAATGAAACAGAAAAATCACTCCATATTTGTAAAGCATTTGGGAGATATCCATGCTTGCCTCTTCCACTATTTTCTAGTTTATTCTGCCTACTTTAAGCCTCAGAGCATGGTATTATCTTACTTTCCTAAATGTAAAAAAAATAAATATTATTTCTCCACTCTGTATATGTGTATATTTCATAGACAGGAAAATATTATACAAATTCCATTGAATATATTATCATTTGTATGTTTATCTTTTTCTTTAATTGGTTATTATTCTTGTTCTCTAAATCTAATATTGTGTTTTAAGTAATTGTAACTCCAGTACTCTTGCCTGGAAAATCCCACGGACGGAGGAGCCTGATAGGCTGCAGTCCATGGGGTCACGAAGAGTCGGACACAACTGAGCGACTTCACTTTCACTTTTCACTTCCATGCATGGAGAAGGAAATGGCAACCCACTCCAGTGTTCTTGCCTGGAGAATCCCAGGGACGGGGGAGCCTGGTGGGCTGCCGTCTATGGGGTCACACAGAGTCGGACACACTGAAGCCACTTAGCAGCAGCAGCAGCAGCAGCAACCACCTTATAAATTCTGTTTCTCTCAAGAAAATATAATAACTGATTCTAAATGTGAGTACTATTACAAATAATTACAGATATACAAGGTATGTTTTTATTTAAATGGCCCTTTGTTTGCCAAATAGGCCTATTATACATCTTAAAGGACACATTTATCACATTTAGTGCTTCTATGGTGGCTCAGTTGGTAAAGAATCTGAAGTGCAGGAGACCCAGCTTCGATCCCTGGATGTGGAGGGTCCCCTGGAGAAAGGAATAGCTACCTACTCCAGAATTCTTGCCTGGAGAATTCCATGGACAGAGGAGCCTGGTAGGCTACTGTCTATGAGGTCACAAAGAGTTGGACATGGCTGAGTGACTAACACTTTTGCTTTCACTTTCTTTATCAAACTTGTCCATGTAGTATGAATTCAAATTATGGCTAAAACTGTCAGATTTCTTTACTATTTAAGAGGATATGATATCGTATAGTATTTAGTAAATTTTGAAAAATGATACAAGTTTTTATTAATTTTGAAAGGTCATTAAAATTCTCATTATAAAGTTAATTCTTATTTTATCTTATTTGTGACATATAACAAAAGAAAAGAAGAATAATGCTAGCTAATTTTCTGGACAAAAGTGAACAGAAATTAAATATAACCACTTTCCTGCTCTTTTTATTCTCACTTCAAGGATGTTAGCTCATTCTATTAAGCAAAATGATTTAAACATTTCAGTTGAAAATAATATCACAGCTTATTTCTTACCAACATATTTTGTTTAGATATTTAGAGGCTCTGATACAAGAGGACAAAATGAAAATAAGACTGGTAGAATCAGAAAGATTATTAAGGATGAAAATAGAAGCAATATAAAGTTTGAATTAGAGTTCCAACTAAACCAATGAGTGTTTGGAATCTATTATATAATAGATAAAATATGTGTAACTCATAAGCTATTTTTGACAAAGATGAATGTTTACACAAAATCTAAAATTCTTTACATTTCTATCAACATTGTGACAGTATTGGCCAAAATTCTGCCTTCTAAGCTATGTCAAAATTCTCTATACCACTGTACTTTAATAAAGTAATTTCTAAAAATTCTCTATACCCACTGTACCTTAATCCTGACAAACCCATTGACATCTAATTTTTTTTTTTTTTTT
>NW_011495021.1:4125141-4153589 GCF_000754665.1 Bison bison bison
TTTTTTTTTAAGTGAGAGGAAATTTAAACCTAGAGAGATTCTGACTTGAGTGTTAGTTGTACTATTTTTCCTAAAATTGAGCTTCTTGTACTATGCTTACATTTGGGGGTTTACTAAACCCAGTATGTTTACCATATGGAGCAAAAGTATTAGATTCTACAAATAATATAATAATACTTCTGAAAATAGACATTAATGTAAAGAGCAGGGCAAACAAATTTAGAATAAACTATATATCTTGGTTTTGTTTTTTTATTTCATGTTTCATAGGATACATTCTAGGTCTATTCCAAAAAATAACAGTGAAATAAATTTCAATTAAATATAAACATTAATGAAGAAAATAGATAAGAATTATTTGTAAAATATCACTCTCCTATTCTCCCACAGCTCACTTTATATAACTAATAAAAGATTCATTATTTTTATTATAATTATGTTTACAGTATTCCTCTCTAGATTCCTTTCTAAGCCTCTAGAAGACAAGTACTATATTTTATTAAATTCTGTGTCACAGGTTTCTGGTACAGTGACATTATACAATTAGGCACTAAAAAACATTGTTGAATAAATGGAGGACATTACTTTAAAAAAAACATAGGGGTGAATCTCTTTCATAAGTATACGTGTGATCTGCAACATAAGTTCTTAAAATATGGCAAAAATAACTTTTCTAGATAAACTTATGCTGCTTAGAGTGAAATAGCACTCTTTTAGGGTTATTTTGCATTCTGGAAATAAGTTATTGTATTTGTACTAAATTTTAACTTCCATCTTTTAAAGTTGCTAGCTGAAAAGTCCAAATATCAGTCATATATTTAAAACAGATAAATGAATTCCTGGAGATCCACCAAGACCCTTGAGAATCCTTGCTAAATGCATGGCAAACTTACTTCTAGGAGGGAAAAAAAAAAAGTTAGCTCTGGTGCTTTCCTTGTGAATACCCAAGAAACAGGCTCAACAGATGGATGATCAAAGGAGCTGGCCCTGCTGCTATTGTTATGGCTAACATAACTAGAATTGATTTATAATCTAGAGTTTATTTATAGTAACTGATTGATTCAACAAGTGTTTCCTACATGCTGTTTCCTGAGCTGGAGCCCAGGAGATCAAATTTAGTAACTTGCAGTTTATGTTCTAAATGAGCTGTCAATTTGGAACAAGAATGATAGCTCAGTCATTGTTTGTATCGTGAAAACACATCATTACAGGAGGGTAAGAATGCCATTGGGGTTTTCATATTTCAAAATTGTCAACCTACTTTTGAAAATCAGTAATTTATTCTATACATCTATTTCTTCTCCAGTGATAGCTGCTTAGGGGATGATTTTTGATCATTTTTTTAAAAGTGTTTCCCATAATCCATCATACAAAGTAACACCCAGGAAGAGTCAGAGATTTTTCTTATTTCTCTAAAAGTAAATTTTAAATCCATTTGTAGTTTCTCAGTGGGGCCATTTTATTGGTAATGTGTGCCCTCATTTCCCTCTAAAAACTCAGCCTGAGACAAGGGCCAGATTCAGCTATGCTATTTTGGGAAGTGATTTTGAGAAACAGTAGTGACTGAGTAGGAAGACTGAGACAGGAAAGAAGAAAAAGCCTACTCAAAGGTAAGTTTCAAATGACCACTATGTGAAGAGGACTAGCCTCATTCCCCCTAGGGAAACTCTGAGGATCTTTATACAAATAATCTCAGAATACAGCTGGTTTCCTAGAGTAAGAAGTAAACTGTGAGGTTATTAACTTTTCCTCATGGCTTGGAGAGCTCTGGTGAAGTTGATATATCTTCTGCTACTACCAGCAACTAGCCTGTGTAGCTGAACTACTAAAATCTAAGAAAAAAAAGAAGATGAATCCAGAGGCTGATTTTGACAACTGTCTGGTTTCTAATTCTCCATAAAGATCTGACATTTGCATAATTTGATAGTTTGAATCAAATTTGATATGTTCCTGAGACTCTAGTTCTGTAGACTAAAATCAATGTGGTGATGGCAAACAGGCTAAATAAATAAGCAACAAGAACAGCCCTTTGTAAAAAAAAAAAAAAAAGAACAGCCCTTTGTATGTACCTGTGTAATAAAACTTAGCTATTGTCAAGATGTGATTATATTCATGATATTTTATGTAATAAAATATAAACTCTCTTTAAAAAGAAAAGTAAACTGTGAGAACATGACTTAGGGCATAACTGGCCATCAAATTTTTCACTTTATGTTCGAGAATACTTCCAAACATAGGTGGCTCTGCTTACATATGCTGCTGTACAAGCAGAATGTTGGCTCTGGTGACAGATTCATTTCCATAAAATATAATATGATTTTCTAATAACAGAATGTCCAAATCCTGGGTTCATAAATATTGCGTTTTATCATTTCTTCCAGCTGATGTATTCCTGTTCCCCAATGAGTTGCAAATAAAAAGGCAGGAAAAGTATGTATATATTTTCATTATTCAATAGTTTTGTTCATACATACTCATGTGCCAAATGCACAGCCCTGAAGTAATGAAGGTAAGAGAAGCTGTGCAGTTCTGTCTTGAGTACTTTTGTGGACTGTGCTAAGCTTACACAGACAGAGCTATAACACCTCTGTAAGCTCAACAGTATTCAGGGCCTTGTGAGGGGCCTGGAGTGTGCAGGGAGGATGGCAGTGATGTTATGGAATCACTTACCTGAAAAGACCTTTTTCCCAGTTTTGCTTGAGCTGTTAGAATTTCAATTTCACCTTTATAATAATAAGTATTCTTTAGAATTTATATAAAAAAATGCTTATCTCCAGTTCTATGTGATAAGATGGAATAGACAACTATTCCCTTCTCAAAATATCTTCTTGGTGGTGTCTGTGAAATGATAGATTTACTACTAAGCACTTAGGGAGATTTAAGAAAAAATTTTACCACAATGATCATCAATTCTAATGTTGTGACTGTATCAATTCTGGCAGGCACCAAATACTCAAACTGAGAATTTTACTCATATTCAGCTTTGTTCAATATGTCTCTTATCCTGGAAATATCCACTTTAGTGACATAAGCCTTGCTAGTACTCAGGCACTAATTTATAGAAATTATCCGAGAAAAGAATGATATTGAGCATGAATATTTTTTAAGCCCCAAATAATGTTTGTTCCTGGAAGGTTAAGGTAGAAATCTCCCTTTTTATGTCCCATTATCTGGTTGCCTTCCACTTCAGTTAACTAAAAATTTGGGGAAATTTTTACATTACATTTTTCACCTCTACAACAATAATAGACTATTCTTAATATCCTCTGAAAACTATCTTTTACCGTCTAGAATCCAATGGCCACTAGAGGGCTACCTATTAGACATACTCAGTTGCTTGTTGAAGCCATGACCCTACCAGAAATGCTACAATAACTTAAAGATGCATTATGTTAAAGGAGATGAAGAGAAATGTGAACATTGATCTTCATTTCGATCTTTCACAGTCACCATAATTTTTCCTCTGACAGTGTATTATATAAACAAGAATGTCACTTGTAAACTATCAAAGATATATTTTCTGTTTGAGATAACCAGTGACTGTCCTCTAGATTCAATTTTCCAAGATGCCACTATAGGTTGTGAATAGCTGGTGTATATAAATGAGTTCTAAATAAATAGATTATTAATCTGCTAAAACATTAAGAGTCTCTCTATACAATTCATGCTATAGGGGAACCAAAAACAAATTATGTTACTCTATTTTGATATAGTCAACAATCTGATGAAATATTGTAAAACTAGAAACAACAAAGTAATACAATTTGGTGCTGATTATAACTGCAATGAGGGTTACAAAAATGCAACAGAACAGTGACTGCAAGAGGTAGTACATAAGGAATTTAGATATTAATCTGAAACATAGAAAATAAAGTTCCCATTAAAGTAAGAAAATACTTAGTCTTAAGAATGTAAATAATCTGTGAAAATGAAGAATGTATATATCCAGAAACAGTGTTGTTTTGCTGAGTAATCTTTCCAATTAGGGCAGTTTTGGTACAGTATAGAATAAAAGTGAATAAATACCAATAATAAATACCAAAATTGAATAAATACCAAATAATAAATAAATAACATTTTCGGACTCAGACAAGAAAACTCATACATCTTCATACAGAAAGTGATAAGTTAAAGCTTGTTTAGAAAAAAAAAGTATCTTACTAGTGGTTTCAGATAAATTGGTCTAAGAAAATTCTATCAGAGAGCTTGTAGAAAAACCACTGGATGCAGTTATAAAAATGAGAACTAAGATGGCAAAGAGAAAATAGATAAATAAGGTACAATTCCAAGGATGCTCAAAGGAAAAACATTATTTCAATTTTCTCTAAGATTATTACCTGAAAATAATGAAAGGAAAGAAATAAAATGATGCCAAGGTCTCTAACTTTTAATAATCAAGAAGGAAGAAGTGTGCAAAATTATGTAGGGATAACTAGAGAATAAAATCAGTTGGGCAGGAAATACATTAGTTTAACTTTGGAATATGATCATCTTGGACTGAGAGCAAGACACGTAATCAGAAATGTGCTCAAGCCTGTTGAAACAAACAGAATGTAGTAAACACCACAGAAGAGCAAGGGTTGTAACTTCGCTGCTCGTCAGCACCGTTGGGTGAGTAATTGTTTCCTAGTATTTAGTATAAAGCGATAATTTGCTAAGGATAAAATATTTCAAAACAGTCCCAGACAAATACAGAAGAATGGTAAGAAATAGGAAAAAGAGAAGAATTTGTAAAAAATAGAGGGAGATTTTAGAAAGGCAATCAGCCTTAATGTAACATATTGTACTTCCTTTTTTTATTATTATTTTTTTTATTTTATTTTTAAACTTTACAATATTGTATTAGTTTTGCCAAATATCAAAATGAATCCGCCACAGGTATACCTGTGTTCCCCATCCTGAACCCTCCTCCCTCCTCTCTCCCCATACCATCCCTCTGGGTCGTCCCAGTGCACCAGCCCCAAGCATCCAGTATCGTGCATCGAACCTGGACTGGCGACTCGTTTCATACATGATATTATACATGTTTCAAAGCTATTCTCCCAAATCTCCCCACCCTCTCCCTCTCCCACAGAGTCCATAAGACTGATCTATACATCAGTATCTCTTATGCTGTCTCGTACACAGGGTTATTGTTACCATCTTTCTAAACTCCATATATATGCGTTAGTATACTGTATTGGTGTTTTTCTTTCTGGCTTACTTCACTCTGTATAATAGGTTCCAGTTTCATCCATCTCATTCCTTTGACATCTTGCTTGAAACAGTTTAAAAGTCACAGCTCTTTGCCACTTGAACTTTTATCATAAGAGCATTTGAAAAAGGTGAAAGTGGACTTGCTATTGATTTTAAACAACTAGCAAACCCAAAATCAGAAGTTCCAGTCAGTTTTTAAACATCTGTACCCTTAGAAAATGAAACACAAACCAAGTTATGCCACTCCCCAGCTCCCACCTTAAATTAGATACCAGTTTATTGTATCAAGCAATGTATGAAAATGTGGTACTTACATGAAACTGCTTTGTAGAATATATGGGGTAATTATTGACTTTAATTCTGAATCACATTGTATAATGTATATTTTGTAAACCCCACCTGCACCAATAATTAAACAAAGAATCAAATAAAAAAAAAACCAATATGGAATTGCTATGAGTAGGAGTATCTGGACTCTGGACTATGAGCAACTGAGAAAGTCTTAAATCCATGGCAAACAACCAGATAGGGTCTTAAAGACTAGCAAGCAGGGCTGAGTTCTTTACATTCACATTTCCTGGATTTGGCTCACCAGAGTTTTAATCTCAGGCAACCAGCTTGCTGCATCTTTGCTTAATACCTTCTGGGTGGAAACTAATTTTACTGTTGATTAGGTAGGAACATATTTGAGTGTGTAGTACTATTTAAAGGGACAGAATCCAACTATTAGTTTTTGTTCTTTACTGATCATTTAGTAGATATATAATTATATGTATATAGATATGTAATTATATATTTATAATTATATATTATACAAATATATATATATGATACATATAATGGGCCTTTCAAATAAAATCATGAATATCTATTTAATTTGATGAGGCTAAAAGAAATAAGATCCCTGAAATTTTATTTTTGGAATGACACAGCATTAAAGTTTAACACCCACCCCCCCAACACACACACATTTATGTTTCTGTATAGAGTCAAACCACATAAGTTTTCTCAAGATTTGATGTTTTTTCTTTCCTACACTTTACTTTCCTTTTCTCCTTCTAACCTAAATTGCTCTGACAAGTATGTTCCAGTTACGTGCCAAGTGTTCACAATGTGCTGGGTATCTATACAATGTACTTTCTCAACATAAGCTGGTTTTGGTTTGTTTCTTGTTGTTCAGTTTGTCTTGTTTACTACTTACTAAAGGCAAAATTCTGAATGTTTATAAAAGAACTGAAAAAGAAGGAAATGTCACACCATGTACAGTTGCCAGATGAAAGTGAAGTGATACCACTAAATTCATTTTTATATCATCACATCTCTATGATTGAAAGAAAAAAGAAAGCAATAAATAAAGAAAAGAAACTGCCAGCTGACAATGAAGCAAAAGTTTATATTTGTCAAATCCCTCTTATTATGATCTCCCTAATTTTGCCAATAACCTATAACCTCAAAAAAAAATATATATATATATAACTTTTATAATAAAAACTGGCTTTAAATGATTTTATAATTCAACATGCAAGTAAAACTTCTGGTAATACACAATATGCTAACCATATATTTTAAAATTTATTTTAACTTAAATTTGAAAATTTATACTCTTCTTTAAAAGAGACAAAAAATGTGCCATTTGCAGAGATATGGATGGACCTAGGGACTGTTATACAGAGTGAAGTAAGTCAGAAGGAGAAAAATAAATATTTCATAATATTGCTTATATGTGGAATTTAGAAAAATAGAACCAATTAACTTATATACAAACCAGAAATAGAGAAACAGATGTAGAGAACAAGCATATGCATACTAATTGAGGAAGAGAGGGTGGGATGAATGGGAAGATTGGGACTGACATTTACACACTACTATGTAAAAAATAGATAACCAATGAGAACCTGCTGTATTAGTACAGAGAACTCAACTCAGTGTTGTGTGGTGACCTAAATAGGAAGGAAATCCAAAAAGAGGAGAAATATGTTTTCATAGAGCTGATGCACTTGGCTATACCACAGAAACTAACATAACATTTTAAAGCAACTATATGCCAATAAAATTAATAAGAAATAAAACCTAGTTCTTATAATCAAAGTTCAGTAAATGTAGGCTGAAAACTGAGTAAATAAAAGCTTTGGAAGTTTTACTTTGTTAATTGCCTATATATTCTTTATTCACATTAAGCTTTTTCTAGAACTACATTGTAAATATCTAAACTGAGATCATCAGTGCTGAAGCAGTGAGCCTTTGAAATTCTCCAGGCAAGAATACTGTAGTGGGTTGCCATTCCCTTCTCCAGGGGATCTTAACCCAGGGATGGAACTCATGTCTCTCACATTGCAGGCAGATTCCTTGCCATTTGAGCTACCCGGGAAGCCCTTACACTCTTAGGGAAACACTAAATTACTCAACTAATTTAAATTAACTTATTAAATAAAGTTCAACTACTTCTCTGTTCTATTTACTCTGATACTAATGTTTCAGAGGTTCTCTAAGGCAGAAACAATATAATGTCTCTCTAGTCCAATCCTTACCAAATAGTAGGGGTGTGCTAGTGAAGATTATAATGACTAATATTTGTATACTATAGTGTTTATTCCAAGGTCCCTTTAAACTTGACAAAAATGCTACTAACATGATCATTGCTCCTTTTGTCTTCAAGCATAGAAGGTTTAATCAGCCTCTTCAGCTCATGTCCCTTTATTATCATTCACAACAATCTTTTCTCTTATTTGAATTAGTTATCATATTTTCCCCTTTAACCCCATACCCAGCCTTGTTTCTCTTTGCCCTTTCCATAGAAAGATATTCATATTCACAAATCCATTTTGCATGTGTTCTTACAAATTTGGGGATATGTTCTCATGCATATAATTTTAAAAGTACATTGTAGTACATACCTCCTTATGTTTCTTACTTTTATCCCTAATCATACTTTTAGTTTTATCCCAAGCTTTTTATTATGGAAAAAAATACGTAACTATTTTTAAGTATACAGATCTGTGGCATTAGGTACATTCACATTGTGTAGCCATCACCAGTATCCATCTCCAGAACTTTTCCATCTTCCCACACTGAATTTCTGTTCCTGTTAAATACTATTTCCCCAACCCCACCACCCTCCAGGCCCTGACAACCACTGTTCCACTTTATATCTCTGTGAATTTGACTACTCTTAACTTTTCATAAGTAGAATCATACAATATTTGTCCTTTTATGATTGATATAGTTAATTTAATGTGCTCAATGTTAATCCATGTTATAGCATATGTCAGAACATTATTTTAAAGGCTGAATAATATTCCATTGTATGTATATACCACATTTTGTTTATCCATTCATCTGTCCATGGACACTTGAGTTGCTTACATCTTTTGCCTATTGTGAATAACGCTTCTGTGAACTTGAGTATAGAGATATCTGTTCAAGTTCCTATATCCACAGCTTTTTGAGTTTATAACCACAAGTGGAATTTCTGAATAATATGGTAATTCTTTGTGTACCTTTTTTAAGAATGATTACATATTTTTTTCACAGAAGCTGCATCATTTTATATTTCCAAAAGCACTGCACAGGAGTTCTAATTTTCAAAGCATTACTTTTACATAAACTTTATTTTAAAATTTAAGTGCAGTATACCTTTATAACCAACCTAGACAGCATATTAAAAAGCTGTCAACAAAGGTCCATCTAGTCAAAGCTACAGTTTTTCCAGTATTCATGTAAGGATATGAGAGTTGGACCATACAGAAAGCCAAGAGCCAAAGAATTGAATCTTTTGAACATGGTATTGGAGAAGACTTTTTAGAGTCCTTTGGACTGCAAGGAAATCAAACCAATCAATCCTAAAGGAAATCAGTCCTGAATATTCATTGGAAGGACTGACGCTGAAGCTGAAACTCCACTACTTTTGCCACCTGATGTGAAGAACTGACTCACTGGAAAAACTCTGATTCTGGGAAAGATTGAAGGCAGCAGAAGAAGGGGACAGCAGAGGACGAGATGGTTGGATGGCATCACCAACTCGATGCATATGAGTTTGAGCAAGTTCTGGGAGTTGGTGATGGACAGGGAAGCCTGGCGTGCTGCAGTCCATGGGATCGCAGAGTCTGACACAACTGAGCGACTGAACTGAACTGATACCTTTATAAAAGTACATACAACATAGGTGGAACATAAGTGGAAAACTTGATGAAATTTGTCAAAATAAACTTACTATTTTAACCAGCATGAAGATGAAGAAAGAGGGTTTTGCAACTCTCCAGAAACCAACTTCAAATTTCCTAATTATGGGCCCTTTCCCAAAGGTTAACATTCCTATAACAACAGCATGTATTCTTGTTTTGGGGATTTTTACAATAAATATTCATCTGTGTATAAACTCTCACTAAAAATTTTGTTTGTGGTATCTACTGGGTTGGGCAAAAGTGAGTAACATGAATAAAACTGGGAGAATTTTTCAGCCAACATAATACTTATTTTCTGAAATACAGTAATCAGTTCAGTTCAGTCCAGTAATGTCCAACTCCTTGCAAACCCCATGAACTGCAGCATGCCAGGCTTCCCTATCCATCATCAACTCTCAGAGCTTGCTCAAACTCATGTCCATTGAGTAACAGGTATTCATTTTCATTGCAACATATATACACATACATAATATTATATAAGATTATTCATTTATACCATAAATATTTATATGTATATTTACCAAAAAAAAATGCACACATACAAAATCTTATGGCTATACTGAATACATTTGCCCAGTCTAACATTTATAGACATTGGGCTATTTTCACTTTGTTATGAACACTCTTTGGAATTCTTTCCTTCTTTAACATTAGCATTAATTAATATATTTATTATTATTTTCAATCCTTGAATATGGTATATACCTGAATCTATTTGTTTCAGTAATTTTTTTTGGTTCATCTTTAGAGCTCTTTATATAATCTGTTAGATTTTCAGATTTTAATGCCTTTTAATACTATTATAAAACATTATCATTCTCAAATATCCACCTATAAAACTATGTGTACCTCCATTTAATTACTTCCAAGTACATAAAAATATTTTATGTGAATATACATTATATTTTGCTATATAAAAACCCAAATTATAATTTTATTAATATCTCTATCATAAAAATCTTGATAAGGAAAATTAAGCATGTCAAGAAAAATGAGTTTTGTAAATTAAGCATTTTCAGGGAATTGATTTTTGGATACAAAGAAAACTGCAAAATGTAACAACTCTTATCTGAAAAGAATGGACATATACACACATACACATATACAGCTGATTCATTTTAATCTACACCTGAAAGTAACACAAACTTGTAAGTCCAATATACTCTAATAAAAATTTTAAAATAGAGATTTAGAAAGTGTAACACTCAGAATATGTTTGCAGTGAAGAGAAATCATACTGTGCAAAATGCAGATAGGCATTATACTTCTTACTTCATATTAAATTGTTCAAATGACATGATAGGACACTAGAAGTAGAATGTTTATATGTGAAATATGACAGAGTTTCAGTTTCCTTTATTTCTTCAATACTATTCCCAGATATTGATAATATACTACAACTTATGCAAAATACTTCAGAAAAATGCATAAAGTAGGTCAAATTGCATTTTAAAATCTATTGAATTTCAAGTGTGTGTTCATTGGAAAAGATTAATAGTATATTTCATTATATAAGTCTAAAGCTCACATATTGGTTTCTAACTGTTTTGCCTTAAAAAGAGTTAACAGGACACCATAGACAATGGTTGATTTCATATTTAAGTCAACACAAATTCATATCTTTATTATGATAAAATAAAGACTGCTGAAAAACTTTGAAGTGGTTTTGAATAGATCTAGTCTGGTATGAAAGAAAAAAAAACTAAACTTGAATCTATAATTATTTTTACATAATTTGTAAATACTTAGCCCTATTAAATAAGTTTTATTCAAATATATTATTTA
Source organism: Bison bison bison (assembly GCF_000754665.1). Classification (NCBI taxonomy): domain Eukaryota; kingdom Metazoa; phylum Chordata; class Mammalia; order Artiodactyla; family Bovidae; genus Bison; species Bison bison. The sequence goes on from NW_011495021.1 coordinate 4,136,304, forward strand.
TATCATCACATTTAATTATTCATGCAAAATTAATAAATGCCTCTCCTTACACAAAGATTCAAACAAAAATTTTTGATGAATGCTATTCTGAAGTTTGAGACATTTGTATCCATTCAGAGTAAAAGGCATATTTATCAGCTTAATTGTACCCTGAGTCTGGAAAGCATAACAGATTCAACATGGTACCTGCATCAGCAAGTAGTATAGGCTATCAAAATGGAATTAAAAATAAAATGTTTTTAAAAGGCAATTTTGTAGAATACAAACTTTTCAAAGCAGTATTTTTGTTAAGAAAAATGAGTATACTACCCAAAGCAATCTGTAGATTCAATGCAATCCCTATCAAACTACCAATGGTATTTTTCACAGAACTTGAACAAATAATCCCACAATTTGTATGGAAATACAAAAGACCCCAAATAACCAAAGCAATCTTGAGAAAGAATGGAACTGGAGGAATCAACCTTCCTAACTTCAGACTATACTACAGAGCAACAGTCATCAAGACAGTATGGTCCTGGCACAAAGACAGAACTATTCAGTGGAAAAAAATAGAAAGTCCAGAGATAAATCCACACACCTATGGACACCTTATCTTTGACAAAGGAGGCAAAAATCTACATTGGAGAAAAGACAGTCTCTTTCAACAAGTAGTGCTGGAAAACCAGTCAACTATGTATAAAGGAATGAAACTAGAACACTTTCTAACATCATACACAAAAATAAACTTGAAACAGCTTAAAGATCTAAATGTAAGACCAGAAACTATACAATTCTTAGAGGAAACCATAGGTAGAACACTCACTGACATAAATCACAGCAAAATCCTCCATGACACACTTCCCACAGTGATGGAAATTTAAAAAAAAGGGGGGGGTGGGATCTAATTAAATTAAAAGCTTTTGTAAAACAAAGGAAACTATAAGCAAGGTGAAAAGACAGCCCTCAGAATGGGAGGAAATAATAGTAAATGAAACAACTGATGAAGAATTAATCTCCAAAACATACAAGCAGCTCATTCAACTCTGTACCAGAAAAATGAACAACCCAATCAAAAAGTAGACAATAGGCCTAAGCAAACATTTCTCCAAAAAAGACATACATATGACTAATAAACACAGAAAAAGATGCTCAACATCATTATTAGAGAAATGCAAATCAAAACCACAATGAGGTATCATCTCATATCAGTCGGAATGGCCATCATCAAAAAGGCTACAAACAATAAATGCTGGAGATAGTGCGGAGAAAATAGAATGCTCGTACTGTTGGTGGGAAGGTAAACTGGTACAGCAACTATGGAGAACAGGGTGGAGATTCCTTTAAAAACTAGGAATATACCTGCCATACTACCCAGTAATCCCACTGCTGGGCATATACCGTGAAGAAATCAGAACTGAAAGAGAGGCATGTACCCCAATGTTCATTGCAGCACTATTTACAATAGCTAGGCTGTTGAAGCAACCTAGATGTCCATTGGCAGGTGAGTGGATAAGGAAATTATGGTACATATACACAATGGAATATTACTCAGGTATAAAAAGGAATGCATTTGACTCGGTTCTAATGAGGTGGATGAAACTAGAGCCTATTACACAGAGTGAAATAAGTCAGAAAGAGAAAGACAAATACTGTCTATTAATGCATATATATTGAATTTAAAATGGTGGTACTGATGATCTACATGCAGGACAGCAAAGGAGAAACAGATGTAAATAATCATCTTTTGGACTCAGTAGCACAAGGAGAGAGTGGGATGATTTGAGAGAATAGCATTGAAACATACACATTACCATATGGAAAACAGATGATCAGTGTGAGTTGGATGGCATGAAGCAGGGCACACAAAGCCAGTACTCTGGGACAACATAGAGGGATAGGGTGGGGAGGGAGCTGGGAGAGGGGTTCAAGATGGGGGGGACACAAGTATACCTATGGCTGGTTCCTGTTGATGTATGGCAAAACCATCACAATATTGCAAAGTAATTATCCTCAAATTAAAATAAACTAATTTAAAAAAAGAATTCAGTTTTGTTTCCCCAACATACTATTAATAATATTTAGAACACTTGAAATTTAAATAACACAACACTCAAATAATAAAACCTGACCTTCAACAAAGATCAACATAAAGATAATCTAGATGTTGGATTATCAGGTGGGAATAAATTATTGTCATAATTATTTCTAAGGAAGTAAGGAAAGACATTATCAAAATGGATAAAGATTACTTAAGGAATTTTACCAGAGAAGTAGAAAATCAAAAATAAAATGTCTTCAATAAAATTATTGGATGTGTTAATAGCAGACTATAAATGACAGAGAAAAGAATCAGTCAACTAAAAGTAGATTTATACTAATTTGAAGATGAGATAAGTAATATATATGGGCTTCCCTGGTACCTCAGACAATTAAGAATTCACCTGCAATGCGGGAGACCTGGGTTCAATCCCTGGGTTGGGAAGATCCCCTGGAGGAGGAAATGGCAACCTGTTCCAGGATTCTTTCCTGGAGAATCCCATGGACAGAGAAGCCTGGCATGCTACATTTCATGAAGTTGCAAAGAGTTGGACATGACTGATTTGAAGAAGAGGTAAATAATATAAATATGCAATATTAATTTATATAATCTGAAATAACAGATCCAAAATGATATTCAGAGAAATTAAGAACTTCATAAATGATAAATATCTAGGTGAAGTTTAACGACTGTACTATTTTTCTTATGTATGCATGTATGCTCCGTCACTCAGTCGTGTCTGACTCTTTACAACTCCATGGACTGTAGCCCACCAGGCTCCTCTGTCCATGGACTTTTCCAGGCAAGAATACTGGTGTGGGTAGCCATTTCCTACTTCAGGAGATCTTTCTTACCCAGAGATCCAACTCACATCTTCCACATTGGCAGGTGGATTCTTTACCACTGAGCTGCTGCTGCTGCTGCTAAGTCATTTCAGTCGTGTCCGACTCTGTGCGACCCCATAGACCGCAGTCCACCAGGCTCCCCCATCCCTGGGATTCTCCAGGCAAGAACACTGGAGTGGGTTGCCATTTCCTTCTCCAATGCATAAAAGTGAAAAGTGAAAGTGAAGTCGTGTCCGACCCTCAGTGACCCCATGGACTGCAGCCTTCCAGGCTCCTCCATCCATGGATTTTCCAGCAAGAGTACTGGAGTGGGGTACTATTGCCTTCTCCCTACCACTGAGCAAATTTTTTTTGAAATGTACATGACTATTAAGAGCAAAAATGGTATATGATAACCATAATATAAAATGGGTCAGTTAACAATAAGATTCTATATTTTATATGAAATGTGCATGCATGCTCAGTCACTTCAGTCGCATCCGACTCTGTGCAACCCTACAGACTGTAGCCCTCCAGGCTCCTCTGTCCCTGGGATTCTCCAAGGCAAGAATACTGGAGAGGATTGACATGTCCTCCTCCAAAGGATCTTCCCAACCCAGGGATTGAAGCCGTAGCATTTTCTGCATCTTCTGCATCGCAGGTGGATTCTTTACTAATGAGCAACCCAGGAAGCCCTTTTTATATGAAATAGTACAAAGTAATTCTGAGGATGTGCATAAAAATTTTAAAGCAAGCATTTAAAGATAATGCACAGAGATATATCTAAAAAGCAAATAGATGAATTAAAACTGAATGCTACAGAATATTCAGATAATTGATACATGATAGGAAAGGGAAGAGGGGATGAGAAATGAGAAAAAAGTGGTGCATCTATGTAGATTTAAAATCCCTGCCTTATGACCCAGCAATCGCACTACTGGGCATACACACCGAGGAAACCAGAATTGAAAGAGACACGTGTACCCCAATGTTCATCGCAGCACTGTTTATAATAGCCAGGACATGGAAGCAGCCTAGATGTCCATCAGCAGACAAATGGATAAGAAACCTGTGGTGCATATACACAATGGAGTATTACTCAGCCATTAAAAAGAATACATTTGAATCAGTTCTAATGAGGTGGATGAAACTGGAGCCTATTATACAGAGTGAAGTAAGCCAGAAAGAAAAACACCAATACAGTGTACTAACGCATATATATGGAATTTAGAAAGATGGTAACGATAACCCTGTATGCGAGACAGCAAAAAAGACACAGATGTATAGAACAGTCTTTTGGACTCTGCGGGAGAGATAGAGGGTGGGATGATTTGGGAGACTGGCATTGAAACATGTATAATATCATATATGAAATGAATCACCAGTCCAGGTTCGATGCATGATACAGGATGTTTGGGGCTGGTGCACTGGGATGACCCAGAGGGATGGTATAGGGAGGGAGGTGGGAGCGGGGTTCAGGATGGGGAGCCTGTGTACACCCATGGTGGATTCATGTTGATGTATGGCAAAACCAATGAAATATTGTAAAGTAATTAGGCTCCAATTAAAATAAATAAATTTATATTAAAAATAAAATCCTTCAATACATTTTTAATGCTTTTACATTAAACACCAGTAGTTTTGGGTTACTGGCGTGCTGCAATTCATGGGGTCGCAAAGAGTCGGACGTGACTGAGTGACTGATCTGAACTGAACTGAACTGACATACTACTCATTCCAGCGTTTCTATCTGGAATCATCCTCATTCAGCCTGAAAAAATCATATCTAGTATTCCTTGCGGTTCCTGTTTATTGGCAACTAATTTTCTGAGCTTCTGCATTTCTGAAATCTTTATTTCAGCTTCATTGTTGAAGGTGATTTCTGAGTGGGGAATATTATGTTTAGTAGAGCTTTAAAATGATTTTCCCATAGTTTTAAAATGTCATGCAATTTGCTTGTGTCTTCCATAGTCTATTGTAAATTCAGCCATCCATCTTATGTGTGTGCTTCTGAAGCTGCTGCTTTTTTCTTTGTGTTCGGATTTCAGTATTTTGACTATCATTGACTAGGTGTGGTTTTTATTTTATCTATCTTGCTTTGATTTTCGCTGAGTTTCTAAAATATTTTTTTAAATGGAGTGTTCTTCCTTTTTAGAATTTTCACTCATTTTATCATTTTGCTTATAAAGTTCTCCAAAAGTTAAAATGTAGTGTTAGTGATTCATATATGTTTGCAACCATTATGGAAATAAGAAAACTCAAAACATACTGTCAATGCTATTTTGACTTAATATTGGCTAATTATTTGAAACAAATTAGGAGCACACTTACATTACTCAAGCTAATTACAGTGCAAATGGTGACTTTAAAAATTTTGATTTAATAAAAACATGGCTATAAATCTTATTTTAGCCAGGAATGAAGTATCTATGGCCAATGTTAGAATAATCTAAATGATTACAGATGAGATTTCTATTTATTGGAATTTTGGCCATTGAACACACATAACATGCCCAGCATTTCTTGTGGGCTTATGAAATTCTGAAGGGTTGAGTGAGCTTTACTACTTTTTTGTTTATAGGTTTTCTTAATAATTCCTACTTTATACTTCTCCACATGGCACTAACTCATTACATGACAATTAGTTTCAATAAATATAATTACTTCACTCACTTCAATCCTATCTTGTTTTCTGTTTTTCACTGTAGTGACAATGTTTAATTTGTCTATTGTGGGAGTAATAAACCTCACTGGTAAGGGCAGAAGCAGGGCACGAGTGAGGCAGAGACAAAATGACAAAGACATTAACACAAAAAGTAGCAGTGTGGTTTTAGTGACTGCTAGCTCAGTTTCTAACAGAGGGGTTCTTGAGGTGTTTCTTTCAGCCCATGTATTTGAGGAAGAATTATGAAGACCAAGAGGACAGATTCTAACAGATCCTCAGAATTTTTTTTCTTCAAGCCCCAGAGTGTTGGGGGGGTAGACGGCATAGGACTCTATCAGCCATCAGAATGAAAAATAATGGTCATTCAAAAACAGGAAATCTGCCAGCTGCTAAATTGCTAAAGCAAACAATTAGAGAGAAGATTAGATTGACTACAGTGTAAGAACCCTCAAAGAAGAGATTGCTCATACAAAATTAAAGGAGCCCAAGTTCTTGGGGACACATTCAAAGTACACAAAATTAATGAACTGATAAAACTGAATAGATAAATTTGACCAAGTTGTGGCCTCTAGTAATTGCTTAAAGACATAATAAAAATGATGAAAAAGCTAATGACAAAACTGAGACTGGGCTTCAGAAAAAGATTGGCATCAGATAATGAAGGACAAGGCATAGCTAAGTCTTACTGTATTTTTATTGAATGCAACCATTGTGCCCACCCTCTGTGCTTTAGAGCAAGGTCAGCATAATGTATGATGTTTTACAAGCAACCTGTGCTGTGCTTAGTTGTATCCAACTCTTTGTGACCCCATGGACTCCAGCCCACCTGGCTCCTCTGTCTATTCCCTGGGGATTCTCCAGGGACGAATACTGGAGTGGGTTGCCAGGCCTTCCTTCAGGGGATCTTTTCAACCCAGGGATCGAGTCCAGGTCTCCCGCACTTCAGGCAGATTCTTTACCATCAGAGCCACCAGTTTATTTCAATTGTGTAAATGATACAATTTTTCCACTAAGGAAATAAAAAATATTAAGGTTTCTCTCGGAAGAATTAGAACAAGTTTAACAGTCTGTTTGCCCAGCAAAATGTACTGCTCCTTGGAAACATACAGTGGATGATAAAGGCTCAGGAAAAATGTGATAACTGCCTTTTCCCTGAGTTCACAACTTTGTAACAATGAATAAAAGTGCTGTCAATAGTTGGATTTCATTTACAAAGTTTTGTATTACTAACATTTTAGATTTTATATTAACTCTGAGAAGAAATATAAAATTGGCTTGCCTTCACCTAGCTACCCATATTATCAATACATTATTAATCAGCTGGACCAATATTATCACAGTGGCAGATAGATATACAGTGATGACTTTTTGATAATTGGTATTGCTGTATTGCATGCCACCAAGCATATCTGAGACTAGATTAGCCTTTAATGATAGAGAAACAAAAAAGACCATATTCTGTGACATCCAAGTAATAATTTTATCACAAATTAACTATGTACCATTAAATTTCACAAATAAACAGCTGGTCCTATTTACTTGTGAGAAAATGACTTTCAAAAAGAGTCACAACATTTTATTGGCCTTTTGGTTATTTTAGGGAGAATATCCAGTACTTGGGAATTTTGCAAAAGCCACTATAATCAATGACTTTGGAGAGAGCCATCATTGACATGAGAGCAAGAAGAGTTAAGAGAAGTCCAAATACTACAGTACCTTCTCTCCCCAAATCACAAGAAATTACAGATGTATATGGTAAAACCCACAGGTGATCAAGAATACAGGATAAAGACTTAACAGGATTTCATTTGTCTTTAGACTTGTGGACTTGAAGGCTTCTGCTGGAAGTTGATGCTAAACTACTGCTAGATTCTAAAAAAGATTGTTTCACTAAAAGAGAAGTTGTGACCTTCAACCTGATATCCTTATTCTAAAATGGGGCCTTTTTTTAACACAAAATCTTATGACATGGAGAGGATTCTGAGTAGACAGCAATATAGAAAGCATCAGGAAGCTGTCTTATCACCTAGACAACATTAGCATGGGCAAAATCTGACTGATTAACTCTAATGGAAACTCTGGAATCTATTGAAAATTAACGTAAAAAACAAAATTCAAAAATAAAAAGAATTACCTGGCCATACCCACCTCTGCCTAGGTTGAGGTTCTAGATAATACTTGCCTAAGGCCACAGAGCTGGAAAAATTTAAGAAACCTTTTCCTGTTCCCTTTTTTGCAAAGAGTAACTGTGTATTTGTCTACTGTATTTCTTGTCTGCCTAGGTATCATGAACGAACAGTTCATTTAATGCCTGCTTTGACTACAGTTGGATCATGAACAGTTCATAGGACCTCAGCAGATGGATGAACATGTTATTCAAAAGAGGACACACTGAGAGAAGTGAAATTAGATACTGATGATCTACCCTTTCCTTCCAGAGATGTTAGTTTTAATTATAAAATGGTGGTCCTAGGGTCCTTGTGGGGGTTTCCCAGATACTTTGAATGATGCCTGCAATGCAGGAGACCTGAGTTCCATCTCTGGGTTAGGAAGGTTCCCTGGAGATTGACATGGCAACCCACTCCAGTATTCTTGCCTGGAAAATCCCATGGACAGAGGAGCCTGTTAGGCTACAGTCCATGGGGTCACAAAGAGTCAGACACGACTGAGTAACTAACACTTTAGGGTCCTTGTGGAACTCATCACTCACCACTGTGTTATGAAGAGATCACACAAGGGGACTTTTCAGCTGTCCTGGAAAGAGGCTCATAATGCAAATTCCTCACAATTGGACAAGTGTCTTTCCAACTGACCCAGTAGAAAGAAATCTTATTGATGCCCCGTTTCAAGATGTGTAATTAATCAGAGATGATGGAGACTCTTCTGTTTAGTGAAAGAGAAATGCGGCTGCCTCTAGAAGTTCATTCACTACCATCACCACTCCTTCTTTCAGTAGCTAAACAAAAATAGAGCTCAGGAGGTCATAGTTAGTTCATCAGGACCAGCTGATAACAGCCATGAGATTCTGGAAACTTCTCCCTCTAATGAGGTCACCTTTCCAATCAAGGAACCTCTATAGCTGCATAGTCACAAAGATGTTTTCTACTCACCTCCTTCTGTGAAACATGTATAGAATACATAGGGTGAGGGTTCCTCTCTTTTGAAATATTGGCCATGTTGCAAGTATTTATCCATATCCAGCATGAGCAGAGAGACAATTGAAGTTAAGTGGGTTATATTACATTAAATATCTCTAATTATATGTATTATATTAATTATTACATGATCTATTAAAATCACTATTCTAGAGATTCTGCTATCTAATTTATATGGTTTTCGCCTGCTGCTGCTACTGCTGCTGTCGCTTCAGTTGTGTCTGACTCTGTGCGACCCCATAGACGGCAGCCCACCAGGCTTCCCCGTCCCTGGGATTCTCCAGGCAAGAACACTGGAGTGGGTTGCCATTTCCTTCTCCAATGCATGAAAGTGAAAAGTGAAAGTGAAGTCTCTCAGTCATGTCCAACTCTTCGCGACCCCATGGACTGCAGCCCACCAGGCTCCTCTGTCCATGGGATTTTCTAGGCAAAAGTACTGGAGTGGGGTGCCATGGTTTTCGCCTAGTATACCCTATTTCTATCTGTTTTGGATTTTTTTTGTGGCTTGGATGTGACTTCTTTGCACAAAAGAATCCTTATTGCTAAAAAATACTGCAGGTATACTCACAGTAATTTAAAACGTGGTCATGATTTGACTATTCATATTGAGAAAGAAATAAGATAGCATATAAGGTTAAAGATTGTAATTGGGGTGAATATCTTCCATTTGTTCTTTTAGATTTATGATCTCTCCTTCTCTACTTTATTCTCTGCCCCAAGGCCAACCTGTACGGATTATGTGAACAGGGCTCCAGTGTCCTCTGATTTCTAACCAGGTTCAGTTAAAAATTAGCCTTACACAAAGAAGAATGAAAGGTGTCCATGATATTTTTCAATTACTCAATTAAAGTGAAAATCAATATGAATGTCTTACAGGAGGATGCAATATAGGTTATATTTTCCAACAGACTGAAATAATTTATTCTATACCAGACAAAAAAAATCTTGAACCTAACTTTCAGGTTCACAGTATCAGCCTCAAATGTATGATAAAGAATTAAGGTCAAAACTGCTGTATGTTCTTAGAGAAATAAATAACTCTTTAGAAGATTTGTTAAATAATATCCCAATTTGATACTGAAAAGACCTGCATTCTTCCTCTTGCTTTATTTCTAAGTTTTGGGTTTTTTTCCCAAGAAGCTAAGAGAAAGATCAGGAAGATGATTGAAAGAATGAAGAAATACTAAAGAGACAGTAAAGTCAGGGCATTTATCCTTTTCCTTTTCTGTGGTGTCACCATGAGCTGACTTTGTCCTCAACAGAATGACCTCTGAAAATGATCCTTTGTTATTAAAGAATCATCTAATAACTCTCATCTACTGATTCTTAGTGAACTGTTTTATTTTGGGACCTTGGCTGATACATGTATCAGTCTTCCTGGGAAGACTAGGAAAAATATTACATAATTATGTGGCAATAATAATGTGCTTAACAGTAGCAGAAATGTTGACAGAGTGTTATTTAATTTTGTACCACTAAGAAAGGGAAAATAAGCTAACAAAGTTAATTGAAATAAAATGGAAAAGCAAGTTAAAATAAAAAAAATCTTGTTTGAGATAAGATAGTGCTGACAAAGGATCTAAGAGTCTGCTGCTGCTAAGTCACTTCAGTCGTGTCCAACTGTGTGTGGCCCAGGCAGCAGCCCACCAGGCTCCCCCATCCCTGGGATTCTCCAGGCAAGAACACTGGAGTGGGTTGCCATTTCCTTCTCCAGTGCATGAAAGGGAAAAGTGAAAGTGAAAGTGAAGTCGCTCAGTCATGTCCGACTCTTCACGACCCCATGGACTGCAGTCTACCAGGCTCCTCCATCCATGGGGTTTTCCAGGCAAGAATACTGGAGTGGGGTGCCATTGCCTTCTCTGGATCTAAGAGTATAAGGAAACAAAATCTGTTTAAGAAGGAATATGTGAATCAGAAACATGTAATCACCCTTTACAAAGGAAATCATCAGCTTCTGTCTTCAATAGATTGCTTTGTTTAATTGATTTATTAGAATAAGATTTAATATCCAATTTGCATCATATATGTGCCATATGCTGTCATTCCCTCACCTTCCAACCTTTCTTCCACAAGTTTCTGACACCAAGCGATAAGAGATCTTAAATATGCTGCGCAGCTTATTTTTATCTATGCTTGAGTTCTTTTAAAGGCTGGTAAAACATTTTTTAGTTAATTACATAAAATCCTAAAAATGACTATACTGAAAATTAATGAATAAGTGATGGTTCATGCACTATAACTTGTCAAGTACTTAATTATGTTACAGTAAATGCACTCAGTGTTATTTTATTATTTCTCCTCTTCATCTCATGGCTTTTGCTTTCTAGCACCACAAAATGAATCACTGTAATTCCTAGCATTTGAATTTTATATATTTAAAATATATTAATAGTGTTCCCAAGATTATCTTAACCTAAATACACCAATGATTTTTGTTGTTATTTTATGTTTTCAATTCTTCAAATATATTTGTACATATTTTAAAGAAAGCAAGTATTTTATTATTTGGAAAAACCTCTGTAGACTCTAATTATAACTATAGACCATAGTTGAGAAAACATTGATCTGGTACAGTTTTACAAAATATTTTCTGTTCTCTTTCTGTGTACTCTGATGGAAGTAGTTACCTTGTTTTCTTTTCTTGAGTGATCCCTGAAAAATATGTAAGGGCTGCTTCTCTAAGAAATGCTTTGTTTTATCAATTGTTAATCCATTTAATCCAATATGCCAGAGACATGATTCAAGAATGCTCCCAAACTTAAATATTCATCTGTCTTTATCTTTCCCTCCAGCCAGGGCCCTAGGATCAGGCCCCAAGGGAGCCCACATATGTCTGTCAGATGAAATACACAGTCAACAGCAAGAGGGTATTGAGTGACATGCACTTGTTCCCTGAGAACTGGCAGATGATCTCATGTAGATGTGGTTTCGCTTGGATTTTACCTGAATCAGTGGTCAGTCATGCAGTCCAATTTCAGCTGCACAATCCTTTATGGGATATAAATTCCCCATTAAATAATTTTCTCTGTGGCTTAAGAGCATCTGCAAGACACAGATAATTCTAAAAATACTTTGCATGTGCCTTGGTGAGTATAAAGCTCTCCAGTATCTTTGTATGGTAGGATTATTTGAACTTTGTCTAACTACTAAGCACTTCTGAGATAAACTGTGGTACATGAACACTTAAAAATGCCCACTCCACTGTAACTACCCATAAAGGCAAAATATTTATATCTATACAATATGTTAACTATTTGAAATGACTATTACTATTGATAAAACAGTAGCTCACAGCTTGAAGAATATTAAGTATTTTCTAAGTGAGTATTATAATAAAAATCCTTACTGAATATTTCATTTGTTTTTCACATTTGATATAACATGTCCCATCCCCAGTTAGAAATTGAGGAATCATTTGTATTAATTTTCTCACCAGATTGCAATATTTTTACCTTCCAATCACACCTAACTTCTTCACCACCCCCTACCCCAGTCTTAAACCTCTTAAATCATAAAAAAGTATTGCCTTTTCACCAATGCAGTATTCATTTAATACTCATAATAAAATCTTGTAAAATTTGCCAATTTCTATCATCTGAAAGTGATGTTACATTATCCCACTGCTTTTCTTTGGTAAGAAAAGAAAGTTGTGTTTAGTCTCTAAAGAATTTTAAAAGAACAAAGATGAATATTCCATAGTAATACTCTTCTGCCTTTTCTGATTCTTTTTCAGGTCAGAACAATAACACAATTGATATAAACTCTGTTTATCTGTCTTTAGTGGTCTGAGAAGAGCAAAGTGTCATGTAACTGGTTTGTTCATGCTCTTTCTAGTACTTGAAAGGACCTAGGTGTTTGAAAATATAAAAAAAAAAGTCTACTTGTCTCACATACCATCTAGGGTTGACAAGAGATTTGAAAGGAAAAAAATGATTTAAGTGAACAGGAGACACATGAGAGGAGACAAGATTTCCAATAAGATACACAAATGACCACATGGCCCCGAAGAGAAACAATTTGAGTATTTTCTTTCTTACTATATACATCTTAGTTCCAGGTTTGATACCCAGCTAGTCTTCATTTTCTATTCCATATTGCCATCATGTTTTCACTTTATTTTTTATGCATTTAATACAACCTAATTTTACCAAGCTAACATACGTGGGTAAACAGAGTCCTTCCACCTGAGGACTGAAGCTCTTTTTCAGTCAATTGGTTCCAATTCTGAATAATTGGATAATAATTATTTATTATATTTTTTTTACAGGTACGAATAATACCTTTTTTTTACAGACCTTTCATTGTTTGTATAGATCAAGACTAAGAGAGAGAAAGCAATTTCCAAAAGCTTGCAACCCAGATCCCATGTCCTCTACCATCTTTGCCCCAGAACCTCACTCTCATGGAGGTCCACAGCCATAGACACAAGTGGGAGAACATATATGACCAGATGAGAGATGGAAACTCTCAGCCCCATTCGCAAAGAGGCTGACTCTGTGAATGCAAGCCAAAAATTGATAATGACAGCCCTATATCCCTACTCAGGCTGACTTTGAAAAAGAATAATGAAGAAAATTTCTAATGAACAGAGCTTGAAACATTTTATGAGGTGATCTGCCTTGAATGGAAAGAGAAGTGGTTAGACCATATACATGATCATGGACCAGAACTGTTGGCTTGGTCAGAAAACTGGGGGAAAAAAAAGGTTGCAAGAATAGAAATAAGAACATCTGAGGTAATTATATGTGAATAGTCATGGGGAATAAGTACAGAGTATGAAAATCTTTGAGTCACATGTTAATACCAACCAGAGGGCATCCACCATAGAGTGTTTAACATAGAGATCCACATAACATTGAATAAGACATGAGACCTACTTTCAAACCACATATGACACCATAAGTGGCTTTATAAAGTTATGGATCAGACTGTTGAAGGGAGAACCATCCTCTAGGACACAGAAGTACACCTCTTAAAGAATATTCTATATTTGTATGTCCCCAATAGGTAGAAAATAGGAATCTGATTCCCAATAGGAATCAAACAGTGAGAACAAGAGTGATTCTGCTTACCAACACAACCAGTGACCTACTTGGAAAATTAGTGTTTCTCTTCTTGCAACTCAGGGCTCTGTGGATTGAGAGAGACTGGCTCCTACAGCAGAAACACTTTTACTAGGAGAACTAGCACAGTTCAGTTCAGTTCAGTCACTCAGTCGTGTCCAACTCTTTGCGACCCCATGAATCGCAGCACGCCAGGCCTCCCTGTCCATCACCAACTCCCGGAGTTCACTCAGACTCACGTCCATTGAGTCAGTGATGCCATCCAGCCATCTCATCCTCTGTCGTCCCCTTTTCCTCCTGCCCCCAATCCCTCCCAGCATCAGAGTCTTTTCCAATGAGTCAACTCTTTGCATGAGGTGGCCAAAGTATTGGAGTTTCAGCTTTAGTATCATTCTTCCAAAGAAATCCCAGAGCTGATCTCCTTCAGAATGGACTGGTTGGATCTCTTTGCAGTCCAAGGGACTCTCAAGAGTCTTCTCCAACACCACAGTTCAAAAGCATCAATTCTTCAGTGCTCAGCTTCTTCACAGTCCAACTCTCACATCCATACATGACCACAGGAAAAACCATAGCCTTGACTAGACGGACCTTTGTTGGCAAAGTAATGTCTCTGCTTTTCAATATGCCATCTAGGTTGGTCATAACTTTTCTTCCAAGGAGTAAGTGTCTTTTAATTTCATGGCTGCAGTCACCATCTGCAGTGATTTTGGAGCCCCCAAAAATAAAGTCTGACACTGTTTCCACTGTTTCCCCATCTATTTCCCATGATGTGATGGGACCAGCTGACATGATCTTAAATTGGAAGACACCTGAGTGCTTTAGAGATCTCATGCCAAAAGACCAGCAGGCAGGAAGGGAAGAACCATCCTGGCAGGGATAAGAGCCCCTATCATTAATAGGAGGTAAGATTGTTATTACAGATGAGGGTACGGAGGAATCTGTTTAGTACTCTGTTGATGTGTACAACACACCGGTTCTCCTTTTTCCAATTCTCACTGTACACGGACAATGGCAGCAGCCTAGACCTGATTAGAGTCTGGTATGGTTCAGAAATTTGAGGAAAGAGGATATGGATTAGGGCTCTGGATGACACTGAGATGAGCAGAGTACTAGCTGAGGGTGAGGGAAGCTTAGAAGGGGAGAGAGCTTTACTTGCATCCCTGAGACCAGCTTTAGTGGTAAGGGCTGTTGTTGAACCCACTAAGCTTATTCTTTAAAAAGTTTCTCCCTGGAAATGATGCTCACCAGAAGCCTGAAGTTGCTGCCTGAATAACCTATGTAAAGCAGTGGATCTGAACCACACAAAGTATGGACTGTGGTGATGTGTCAGTTAAATTCTCCTTCAGAAAGACATTGCCTCAGGTGTTGGAAGTTTTTCCAGAATATTGCTCTCAGCTGTCAGCCTTCTTCAGAAATTGCTGTAACTAGAGATGTCTGCTTAGCCTAATGTCACTTCTCTTTCCAGGAGCAGTCCATAGCTAATGAATAATCGACAAATGGGTGTGAAAGTCTGATTCCCACGTGCCAGCTTAGCACAACACTACGGGGATATCCAAGTACCAGAGCCCATTGTGAGGCAGACCGGAACCTTCCTGTTTATGGCCACATCACATCTCCTTGTGCATGACCCTGCTTAATGCACACCCTTCTTAATAATGCTTCAGGTGAGAAAGTACCTGTGAGGTACTTAGCTGAAAGACACTGACTGCCAACATCTCCTATATCTGGGGAAATGAGAGCTGCTATAACCAGAAAGGACACCAGGGTGAAACATAGCATCCACTACACTACCTAGAGACCAAAAGAGTCAGGAGAGAAATTCATGACGTAGGCAAAAAGTGAAAGATGAAAAACTGCAGATGAACAAAAGCTTTGACAATGTATATAATGTATAGAGTGTATACAGTGTGTAAATGTATAAGTAAATAAATTAGTTCATGTGATCACCATATTGGCTTAGGTATTGTTATGTCATTATAATCAATTGTATGTTTAAAGCTGAGCTTCCCAGGTGGCACTAGTGGTAAAGAACCTGCCTGCCGATAAAGGAGACAGAAGAGACACAGGTTCCATCCCTAGGTTGGGAAGCTCCCCTGGAGAAGGGCATGGCAACCCACTCCAGTATTCTTGCCTGGAGAATCCCATGGACAGAGGAGCCTGGTGGGCTACAGTCCACGGAGTTGCAAAGAGTGGGGTATGACTGAAGCAATTTAACACGCATGCATACATGTGTGTTTAAAGCTATATGTTAATATTAGACATTAAAAGGAATTTGAAGCACAGTTGGTTACATGACTTATCAAATGTCATATATGTCATAACTTACCCAGCCAGGATTTGAACCCTATGCCAGCTTCCTTAATTATATGCCATGCCAGGAAAAAGTGTGTATGTTTGTGGTTGTAGACGGTATTAGTTTGGGAATAGACAAGTAGATGCATAGGTTAAAACAGAATCTAACAATATATCTTCCTATTTATATAGATAGTTAATTTATGACAATAATGGTCATATTTTGCTAAAATATTATAAAGTTCAACCTTAATTTATATATATTTAATAATCAAATAATAAAATAATACCTTATATTTTAGAAGAATGTATAACCAATATAATGTGGATACCTATAGCAATTTATAAACATGTATACAATAAAATGTATACAGGAACATACTTTGAAGAACAATAAATATATATTTTAGATGTCTGGAGAGTTTTAATGCAAATAATGAAACCCAAAACTATAGGAGCAAAGATACATACTCTTAAATGACAGTGAAAAATAAGCAAAGGCAAAAATAAATGGCAGGTTAATAAAAAATATTTTCAGCACAAAGAACAGATCAAAATAATATCTTTAATGTTTAAAAATCTCCTTCAAAGATTAAAAGACAAAGAATTTATTAGCAAAAGTGAAAAATCCTATTAGTAGGCAATTTAAAGAAACAGTAATCCAACAGTTCGAAGCATAGTAAAAGATGCTTAATTTCACACAAGGTAAAGATGTGGTATCATTTCTTACAAAAATAAATGAAGAAAAGGATAATAGCCATTGTTAGATGATATTTGGGGAAAGTGATATTCTGATTACATTGCTTGGAAAAATAGCTTTTTGAAAATAATTTTTTGAAAGTTAATCTAGCAATACGTATTGAAATTAAATGGAAAATCTTCCTACTGGGTAAATACCTTACAGAAACATTCACATAAGAAAGGGAAGATTAAATAAAAATACTTTCCTATAAAGATCACTTGAAGTGATAAGTAATAAACTTAATAGATTATTGTGCAGCCACAAAATAAAAGAAATTTATGCCAGTTGAACGGAGTGATTTCTATAATTAATTTTCAAGTCCTCTCTACCAAAACAGCATGACAAAGCATGATAAAAGAGAACAATATTTGATACTGATCCTATGTTTATAAAACAAATAATTTTAAAAAATATAATTTATATATAATCACATTATTGTTGAAGACAAAGGAAAGAGATCCACAACAAATGTACAATATAGGATACCTGTTGGAGATCAAGGAGTGAGAGCAGAGCAGAAAATGT